>NC_091289.1:25705927-26005927 GCF_032444005.1 Ranitomeya imitator
AAAGTGAATGTATTTCAGTTCTTCGATACAAAAAGTGAATCTCATCTATTATATAGAATCATTACTAACAGAGTGATCTATTTCACGTGTTTATTTCTGTTAATGTTGATGATTATGGCTCACAGCCAATAAAAACCCAAAAGTCATTATTTCTGTAAATTAGAATACTTTATAACACCAGCTTGAAAAATGATTTTAAAATCCAAAATGTTGTCCTACTGAAATGTATGTTCAGTAAATGCGCTTCAATACTTGGTCGGGGCTCCTTTTGCATCAATTACTGTATCAATGCGGCGTGGCATGGAGGCGATCAGCCTGAGGCGCTGCTGAGGGGCTATGGAAGCCCAGGTTGCTTTGATAGCAGCCTTTAACTCGTCTGCATTGTTGGGTCTGGTGTCTCTCATCTTCCTCTTGACAATACCACATAGATTCTCTATGGTTGTTAAGGTCAGGCGAGTTTGCTGCCAATCAAGCACAGTGATACTGTTGTTTGTAAACCAGTTATTGGCCAAGTCCTGCTGGAGAATGACATTTCCATCTCCATAGAGCTTGTGGGCAGAGGGAAGCATGAAGTGCTCTAACATTTCCTGGTAGACGGCTGCGCTGACTTTGGTCTTGATAAAACACAGTGGACCTACACCAGCAGATGACATGGCTCCCCAAACCATCACTGATTGTGGAGACTTCACACCAGACCTCCAGCAGCTTGGATTGTGGCCTCCACTCTTCCTCCAGACTCTGGGACCTTGATTTCCAAGGTCTAGTGTGAAGTATAGCAGTGACACACAGCTCATGCTCGCCGCAGAGTTTGAGCCGAGGGTCATTAGCATATCGCATCTGATGTTAGCTAATGTGACCCTGTGTTAAGAGAAAAGTTCAGTAAGGACACTACTCATGCTTTTATCAGTCGCTTTACCATTGGTGTAAGTAGAGTCCAATAGGCTCCTGTGCAAAATTTGGATATGGGCCCTCACATATATATTCATCAGATTATGGGCCTTTGTAGTGGTCCAGATCCTGTGAAAACATACGTGTTCACGCTCTCATGTAACAATGTCCCTCATCCTGTAATAGTGTTCCCAATCCTTGCCCTATCCTACAATAATGTAACAGATCCTGGCTCCTTCCTGTAATAATATCCCCCAATCCTGGGCCCCTTCCTGAACTAATATCCCCATCCTGTACTCATTCCCGTAATAATATCCCCCAATCCTGGACCCCTTCCTGAACTAATATCCCCCATCCTGGACCCCTTTCTGAAATAATATCCCCCCATCATCGACCCCTTCCTGAAATAATATCCCCCATCCTGTACCCCTTCCTGTAATATATCCCCCATCCTGGGCTCCTTCCTGAACTAATATCCCCATCCTGTACTCATTCCCGTAATAATATCCCCCAATCCTGGACCCCTTCCTGAACTAATATCCCCCACCCTGTACCCCTTCCTGTAATAATATCCCCCATCCTGGACCCCTTTCGGAAATAATATCCCCCCATCATCGACTCCTTCCTGAAATAATATCCCCCATCCTGTACCCCTTCCTGTAATATATCCCCCATCCTTGACCCCTTCCTGAAATAATATCCCCTGTCGTGGACCCCTTCCTGAAATGATATCCCATCGTGTACCCCTTCCTGAAATAATATCCTGCATCCTGGATTCCTACCTGAAATAATATCCCCCATCCTGAACCACATCCTGAAATAATATCCCCCATCCTGTACCCCTTACTAAAATAATATCCCCCATCCTGGACCCCTTCCTGTAATAATATCCCCATCCTGGACTCCTTCCTGTAATAATATCCCCCATCCTGGACCCTTTCCTTTAATAATATCCCCCATCCTGGACTCCTTCCTGTAATAATATCACCCATCCTTGGCCCCTTCCAGCAATCTTCCTGTGATAATCTCTCCTTTTCCTGGTATAATGCCCCCCATTCTGGCTCCCTTCCAGTAATATATGTCCACCCTCCTGGTATAGTGCCCCCCATCCTGGCTCCCTTCCAGTCA
Organism: Ranitomeya imitator; assembly: GCF_032444005.1. Taxonomy (NCBI): domain Eukaryota; kingdom Metazoa; phylum Chordata; class Amphibia; order Anura; family Dendrobatidae; genus Ranitomeya; species Ranitomeya imitator. Next base: position 25,707,944 of record NC_091289.1, read on the forward strand.
TATATGTCCACCCTCCTGGTATAATGCCCCCCATCCTGGGCATCTTCCAGTTATAATGTCCCTGTTCTGCAGCTCTTCTCCAACAGATATAAAAAATAATAAATGATTCTACTCACCTTCCCCACGCTCCAGCAATGTGCGACATCCTCTTCTACAGCCAGCGCAGAAGCCGGCAGATGACTTCAAGGTGCAGCGCGACGTCAGTGTCATGCGCAGCCAGTGACATGCAAGCAGGCGTCAGTTGCGGGTCTCCTATTGGCCGGCGGTGTGAACTGCAGTGCAGGGACCCGGCGAGTCTCCGCGCTGCATTACAATTCAAATGAATGTGAGTCCTTGGACCAACATTCAACTGAAATAGCTGCTGGCACCGACGGGTCCACCTCCTGCATCGGTTCGGTTACTATCCTGGCATTTTCCGGCATACTATATGCATTTCTATATGTTTGACTTGACCCCATATAGAATCTAGTAGGTCTCGGCCAGTATTACTGCTGTAGAATATATCACTCGTCCCTCCCCTCCTCCCAATATAATCTCTTTTACTTATGAGATCATGTCTCAAGTGACCCTCAAGGTCACCTCCATCTCCTTCCATATGCTCAGTGCTCATGTTTCTTGATTATTAGGTTTAAACAATAGATCTAAATAAGCCAATTCATTTTTTCTTCTGGTAGTGTATTGTGGGGTCTCACTTTTGTGATCACAGCTGTATGAGAACGACACCCCTGTATTGGTGCTGAGGTTAATTGTGATGGCAGATATGGTGAAAATGGGTACCTGTCACTTTGAAAAAAAATGTTGACATTTAACAGCATGTGAGAAGTTTTGAAAGTTTGTGAAACCCTGAGTGTTAAACAACCTATAGGTAAAACAAAGAACTGAAGTGCTGGAGTAATGGCTGTGGAAAATGGGTGTTATCAGATAGTTTTCACTGGGGGTGTGTACTTCTTCACCCTGTATGATGCTGACCAATTATAAGCAGGCAGCAACACACTATGAAAAGAAGACCACGCCCCCACCATAATTTAGAGCAGATTTCTCAGTGTCTGAAATGTAATGATAAAACCCTTTATTTCCTGGTAAATCAATAGTAAATTTGTAATATATGTTATCAGAGAAATCTGCTTTTTTTCTCCTCCTGGGCTGATCTTTCACTCTCATTTCAGGTATAACCTGTGTCCAATGAAGACAGATTTTCCATTACTGAGATAGGAGGTGACACTTGGTGCTTTTAAAATTCTATGGAGGATGGAGGAGCTAAAGGGCAACACAGACATTTTGCTGCGATTTCTCCTGTTACTGTTCTCCATAGAACTTTATGAGCACCAACTGTCATCTCCTATCTCAGTAATGGGAAAGTCTGGATTTGCTGAAAACAAATTTTACCTGTGAATTAAGTATTTTGAGAATGTAAGATCGGTCCAGGAGGAAAAAGAAGCCGATTTCTTTAATAAGATATATTACAATTTTTCTTACTTTCATGGTTAATATTGATTTATCGGAAAAAAAAATAATAATAATAATTCTTAAAGACCACTGTGATTACAAAATGTTCTCCTATACAGCTCCTCTGAAGATCTATGTGGCTAGTCTGGTTTGGAAGTTGGTGGTCGGTGGGAGATTTTTAGTAACCGACATTACATGGCCACTTATTGAGGCTCTATTAACATAGGGTCAGGGCTCGGTACAAATGGCAGAGTATTCCCAATAGGCTGCAGAGTAATGGTGGGTGGCATGGAGCATCCGTGTACGGCCGGTGACAGCAGGGCCCTTCTTATGCCAGTATGTGAGATGCAACATGGCAGCTGCACAACATCCCACTATCATCAATGGGAGCAAACTCCAACTACAGCAGAAAGCGGCACACAACATGACCCGCTATAGGATCACAAGGGGGTCCTGATCCCACTGTCACTTCTCTGGTGAACACCAAGGAGTCCACACCTCAGGGCAACCACTAAGAAGGAGACCGGCACCACAGCTGGGTATAGTGCAGGGTAGACCCCAGTGACATGGAGAAAGCATATCCTGGGGTATATACCGTATACTGTATTACTGACTATTCAGATAAGGGTCTATAGATAAGTAGGCAGAGATAGATAATAGATAGATAGATAGATATAGATAGATATAGATAGATAGAGATAGATAGATAATAGATAGATAGATATAGATAGATATAGATAGATAATAGATAGATAGATAGATAGATAATAGATAGATACTAGATAGATAATAGATAGATAATAGATAATTGATAGATAGATAATAGATAGATAGATAATTGATAGATAATAGATAGATAGATACATAGATAGATGGATAATAGATAATAGATGGATAGATAGATAATAGTAGATAGATAGATGGATAGATAGATAATAGATAGATAATTGATAGATAATAGATAATAGATAGATAATAGATGGATCGATAGATAATAGATGGATAGATAGATAATAGATGGATAGATAGATAGATAGATAATAGATGGATAGATAGATAGATAGATAGATAGATAGATAATAGATGGACAGATGGATAGATGATAGATAATAGATGGATAGATAGATAATAGATGGATGGATAGATAGATAGATAGATAATAGATGGATAGATAGATAGATAGATAGATAATAGATGGATAGATAGATAGATAGATAGATAATAGATGGATAGATAGATAGATAATAGATGGATAGATAGATAATAGATGGATAGATAGATAGATAGATAGATAGATAATAGATAATAGATGGATAGATAGATAGATAGATAGATAGATAGATAATAGATAATAGATGGATAGATAGATAGATAATAGATAATAGATGGATAGATAGATAATAGATAGATAGATAGATAATAGATAGATAATACATAGATAGATAGATAGATAATAGATAGATAGATAGATAATAGATAGATAGATAATAGATAGATAGATAGATAATAGATAGATAGATAATAGATAATAGATGGATAGATAGATAGATAGATAATAGATAGATAGATAGATAATAGATAGATAATAGATAGATAGATAGATAGATAGATAGATAGATAGATAGATAGATAGATAGATAATAGATAGATAGATACCGGCTCTGCTACTGCACAAATTGACATTTGGAATTTTCCGGATGACATAGAGAAAAAAGCTTATAACTTTCAAAAAGTTTCATACTTCAGGGAGGTCATTCAAGGTTGAATTTTTTTTACCAGGCTGATCCATTTTTTTTTAATGCAAAAGTTAACTGAGAGATTTGTGCTTTTAGTGTCGAGCCACCCACGGCGTGCTCTCGGAGGATCGCAGATAACTGCTTGTCAGGGCGGGGACATTTTAAATGACTCTGTAAGTGCATCAAAATAGAAAAGTGGATTCAAGAATAGCAACTGATTGCACGGATTAAAGTGAACACTCTGTATCCATAAGCATGACCACGATGAGAGTATGTGCCCTAAAACCACAACTCAATATATTTTTCTAATGTATAGAATTTGAAGATATTATCTACTATATAATTGTCTAAGGGTCACTTCCGCCTGTCTGTCTGTCCTTCTGTCTTTCTTTCTGTCACGGATATTCATTGATCGCGGCCTCTGTCTGTCATGTAATCCAAGTCGCTGATTGGTCGTGGCAAAACGCCCACGACAATTGCCATGACCAATCAGCGATGGCCACAGTCTGGTGGCAATTTGGCCGCTCCTTCCTCCCCGCAGTCAATGCCCACACCATACTCCCCTCCAGTCAGCACTCACACAGGGTTAATGCCAGCGTTACCGGAGCACGGTGTAACGCACTCCGGTTACGCAGCTATTAACCCTGTGTGACCAACTTTTTACTATTGATGCTGTGTATGCAGCATCAATAGTAAAACAATCTAATATTAAAAATAATAGTAATAATAATAATAAAAAAAGGTTATTCTCACCCTCCGACGTGCGTCCTCTCCTCGGCAGTGCAAGCGGCAGGTTCCGGTTCCAAAGATGCTATGCAAGAAGGACCTGCAATGACGTCACGGTCATGTGACCGTGACGTCATCACAGGTCCTGCGCTCATAGCAACCCTGGGACTGGAAGCTTCTGCGTGCACCGCACACAGGCGACTGGACTACAAGGGGCCCTCGGAAGGTGAGTATACAGTATGTTTGTTTATTTTTTAACCTGTTACATACGTGGCTGGGCAATATACTACGTGACTGGCCAATATACTACGTGATTGGCTAATATAGTACGTGATTGGCAGGATACTACGTCACTGGGCAATATACTATGTCACTGGGCAATATACTACGTGGCTGGGCAATATACTACATGGCTGTGCTGTATACTATGTGGCTGGGCAATATACTATGTGGCTGTGCTTTATACTACGTGACTGAGCAATATACTACGTGACTGGGCAATATACTACGTGACTGGGCAATATACTACGTGGCTGGGCAATATACTACGTGGCTGGGCAATATACTACGTGGCTGGGCAATATACTACGTGGCTGGGCAATATACTACGTGACTGGGCAATATACTATGTGGCTGTGCAATATACTACGTGACTGGGCAATATACTATGTGACTGGGCAATATACTACGTGGCTGGGCAATATACTACGTGACTGGGCAATATACTATGTGGCTGTGCAATATACTACGTGACTGGGCAATATACTATGTGACTGGGCAATATACTACTTGGTTGTGCTTTATACTACGTGACTGAGCAATATACTACGTGACTGGGCAATATACTACGTGGCTGGGCAATATACTACTTGGTTGTGCTGTATACTACGTGACTGAGCAATATACTATGTGACTGGGCAATATATTATGTGACTGAGCAATATACTACATGACTGGACAATATACTACGTCACTGGGCAATATACTACGTGACTGGGCAATATACTACGTGGCTGGGCAATATACTACGTGACTGGGCAATATACTACGTGGCTGTGCTGTATACTACGTGACTGAGCAATATACTACGTGACTAGGCAATATACTATGTGACTGGGCAATATACTATGTGACTGAGCAATATACTACGTGACTGGGCAATATACTATGTGACTGAGCAATATACTACGTGACTGGCCAATATACTACGTGACTGGGCAATATACTACGTGACTGGGCAATATACTATGTAGCTGGGCAATATACTACGTGGCTGGGCAATATACTACGTGGCTGGGCAATATACTATGTGACTGGGCAATATACTACGTGGCTGGGCAATATACTACGTGGCTGGGCAATATACTACGTGGCTGGGCAATATACTACGTGGCTGGGCAATATACTACGTGGCTGGGCAATATACTACGTGACTAGGCAATATACTACGTGGCTGGGCAATATACTACGTGACTGGGCAATATACTACGTGATTGGGCAATATACTACGTGACTGGGCAATATACTACGTGGCTGGGCAATATACTACGTGGCTGGGCAATATACTACGTGGCTGGGCAATATACTACGTGGCTGGGCAATATACTACGTGGCTAGGCAATATACTACGTGGCTGGGCAATATACTACGTGACTGGGCAATATACTACGTGATTGGGCAATATACTACGTGACTGGGCAATATACTACGTGGCTGGGCAATATACTACGTGGCTGGGCAATATACTACGTGGCTGGGCAATATACTACGTGGCTGGGCAATATACTACGTGGCTGGGCAATATACTACGTGGCTGGGCAATATACTACGTGGCTGGGCAATATACTACGTGGCTGGGCAATATACTACGTGGCTGGGCAATATACTACGTGGCTGGGCAATATACTACGTGACTAGGCAATATACTACGTGGCTGGGCAATATACTACGTGGCTGGGCAATATACTACGTGACTGGGCAATATACTACGTGGCTGGGCAATATACTACGTGGCTGGGCAATATACTATGTGACTGGGCAATATACTACGTGACTGGGCAATATACTACGTGGCTGGGCAATATACTACGTGACTGGGCAATATACTACGTGACTGGGCAATATACTACGTGGCTGGGCAATATACTATGTAGCTGGGCAATATACTACGTGGCTGGGCAATATACTATGTAGCTGGGCAATATACTACGTGGCTGGGCAATATACTACGTGGCTGGGCAATATACTACGTGACTGGGCAATATACTACGTGGCTGGGCAATATACTACGTGGCTGGGCAATATACTACGTGACTGGGCAATAGACTATGTCACTGGGCAATATACTACGTGGCTGGGCAATATACTACGTGACTGGGCAATATACTACGTGGCTGGGCAATATACTACGTGGCTGAGCAATATACTATGTGGCTGGGCAATATACTACGTGGACATGCATATTCTAGAATACCCGATGCGTTAGAATCGGGCCACCATCTAGTATATATATACAGTACAGACCAAAAGTTTGGACACACCTTCTCATTTCAAGATTTTTCTATATTTTCATGACTATAAAAATTGTACATTCACACTGAAGGCGTCAAAACTATGAATTAACACATGTGGAATTATATACTTAACAAAAAAGTGTGAAACAACTGAAAATATGTCTTATATTCTAGGTTCTTCAAAGAAGCCACCTTTTGCTTTAATGACTGATTTGCACACTCTTGGCATTCTCTTGATGAGCTTCAGGAGGTAGTCACCGGGAATGGTTTTCACTTCACAGGTGTGCCCTGTCAGGTTTAATAAGTGGGATTTCTTGCCTTATAAATGGGGTTGGGACCATCAGTTGTGTTGTGCAGAAGTCTGGTGGATACATAGCTGATAGTCCTACTGAATAGACTGTTAGAATTTGTATTATGGCAAGAAAAAAGCAGCTAAGTAAAGAAAACCGAGTGGCCATCATTACTTTAAGAAATGAAGGTCAGTCAGTCTGAAAAATTGGGAAAACTTTGAAAGTGTCCCCAAGTGCAGTGGCAAAAACCATCAAGCGCTATAAAGAAGCTGGCTCACATGAGGACCGCCCCAGGAAAGGAAGACCAAGAGTCACCTCTGCTTCTGAGGATAAGTTTATCCGAGTCACCAGTCTCAGAAATCGCAGGTTAACAGCAGCTCAGATTAGAGACCAGGTCAATGCCACACAGAGTTCTAGCAGCAGACACATCTCTACAACAACTGTTAAGAGGAGACTTTGTGCAGCAGGCCTTCATGGTAAAATAGCTGCTAGGAAACCACTGCTAAGGACAGGCAACAAGCAGAAGAGACTTGTTTGGGCTAAAGAACACAAGGAATGGACATTAGACCAGAGGAAATCTGTGCTTTGGTCTGATGAGTCCAAATTTGGGATCTTTGGTTCCAACCATTGTGTCTTTGTGCAAAGCAGAAAAGGTGCTAAACATCTCTGGGAACGCCTTCAAGATTGTTGGAAGACCATTCCCGGTGACTACCTCTTGAAGCTCATCTAGAGAATGCCAAGAGTGTGCAAAGCAGTCATCAAAGCAAAAGGTGGCTACTTTGAAGAACCTAGAATGTAAGACATATTTTCAGTTGTTTCACACTTTTTTGTTAAGTATATAATTCCACATGTGTTAATTCATAGTTTTGATGCCTTCAGTGTGAATGTACAATTTTCATAGTCATGAAAATACAGAAAAATCTTGAAATGAGAAGGTGTGTCCAAACTTTTGGTCTGTACTGTATATGTATACTGTTCCTTGAAAAAGTATTGATACCCATGAACCTTTGAATATTTTTTTCACTTTACACCCACAAACGTAAATGTATTTTATTGGGATTTTATGTGATATGCCAACAAAGTATCAAGTATTTGTGGAGTGTTAAGGAAATGATAAATGGTTTTCTAATTATTTCCAAAAAATAAATCTGAAAATTGAGACGTGCATTTGTATTCGGCCCCCCTGAGTCAATACTTTGTAGGACCACCTTTTTCTGCAATTGCTGTTACAAGTCTTTAGGAGTATACCTCTAACGCCTTTGCACAAGTTTTGCCCGTTCTTCCTTGCACACTTGCTCTAGCTCAGAGATATTGGATGGAGACATCTGTGATCATCAGTTTTCAAGTCTTGTCACAGGACTGGGCTGTGACTAGGCCGTTCACACACATGAAAATGCTTTGATCTAAACCATCCATTCTAGCTCTAGCAGTGTTTTTAGGGTCTATGTCCTTCAGGATGGTGAAACTACTCCCCAGTCTCAAGTTTTTTTTTTTCCTCCATGATTACTCTGTATTTAGTTAAATCCATCTTTCCATCAACAGCTTCCCTGCCCCTGTTGAAGAAAAGCCTCCTCGCAGCATGATGTTGCCACCAGCATGTTTGACTCTGAGGATGGTGTTTTCAAGTTGATGTGCATTGTTAGTTTTCTGCCACGCATTGTGGTTTGCATTTAGTCCCCAAATTTTTCTGGGTTCCTCTTGTGATTACTTGGCACCATGACACTGTGGTGCAATGCATATCATGATGTCATGGGCCCTCGTAGGCACGAGAGGGAACAAGGATCCCATGGAGAGGATACTATATAATAAATTGTGCTGCCATGGAGAGCCAGACTGGATGTCAGGCCACAGCAGTGGAGATCTTTTTGCTCAATTCTAGCTTTAGTGCATACTTTTCTTTGCATTAAGCCCCATTTTACTGCCTCCCCTGAAAATATATATATATATATATAGCACTAACGCTGGACTGGATCAGTGCTCTTTGTGAAGAAATCAATAATGCTTTTCTAACCCTTGATAACCTTTTTACGGGACTTTGATATTGATGGGTAATCAATATAGGGTCGTTGTGTGATGGAGGGATGTCTCATTTACCTGATTGAGATATAAGATGGAATTCTGTCCTAACAATCGGCTTTCAAAACCAAAGTCCTGGATAGCCCCTCATTGCACAATGGGGCATGTCTCAAATGGGCCTTTGCCCAGTAGACCAGGTCATTTACGTCAACAGGTCCACCTCTGGTAATGACCAAGACTTGACTCATGGCTCATAGAGGTCCGCCATGTTTATTCTCTGAGTTAATTGGTCACTTGCATTCATGGATCTCACAAGGAAAGAGAGAAATTGAAAATGTTAGAAGCAGCAAGACATGGGGAAACCATAGCTGAGCGACCACTGTGTATTTCAGAGCGGATGAAGGCAAGACACATTTATTCCGTTCACAGGAGAAAAACAAATTCTATTATGTGATAGGACAATTCATTGGGTTTCATAATTCCAGAAGACACGCCAAGATGGTCATCAGCCTGTGATATTCATGGCTGGAACGTGGAGCTGAGACGTTACGTGAATGCCAATTCTAGCTTACAAGCCAATATATATACAGGAAGAACATTCCTTGTATGATGTTATTTTCTGACGTTACTAGACTTGGCAAATGGCAGATCTTGGATGTATTTTAGGCTAAAAAATAAGTTTTGTATTCGTGTTTTATTCCACACTTGTCACTGTTTGGCTTTTACAGGCTCTTTGTTTCCCTGTACATTATTGTCTGTAGAATGAGTCAGCTGAGAATTAGTGATGAGCGAATGTGCTGGATTAAGGTGTTATCGGAGCATGCTTGGGTACTAACCAAGTGTCTTCGGAGTGTTGAAAAATATCTTAGAGTCCTCCTGACTGCACGTCTCGCGGCTGGATAAATAGAACGTCTAAGATAGTGACTAATGGTTCAATGCACCGGTAGATGTCCTAGCTCTGATATGAACAATGTCTAAAGGTACCTTCACACATAACGATTTAGTTAACGTCACACTTTTTGTGACATAGCAACGATCCCGCTAACGATCTCGTTATGTGTGACAGCGACCAACAATCAGGCCCCTGCTGGGAGATCGTTGGTCGTTGGGGAATGATCAGGACATTTTTTTGGTCGCTGATCACCCGCTGTCACACACGCCGATCCAGCGATGTGTTCACTTGTAACCAGGGTTTTTTTTTTTACTTTTACAATGGTAACCAGGGTAAATATTGGTTTACTAAGCGCGGCCCTGCACTTAGTAACCCGATGTTTACCCTGGTTACCCGGGGACTTCGGCATCGTTGAAGACAATTTCAACGATGCCGAAGTCGTTCCCCGGATCGTTGGTCGCTGGAGAGAGCCGTCTGTGTGACAGCTCACCAGCGACCACACAACGACTTACCAACGATCACGGCCAGGTCGTATCGCTGGTCGTGATCGTTGGTAAGTCGTTTAGTGTAACGGTACCTTAAGCCATTCTACTTATCTGACCCCTTAACCACTATCTTGGTCTTTGTATTTATCCACAAATAAAGAAGTTTTGTCTATTCGTGAAGCTGGAGTATCCATTGATGTTACTTCGTTCAGCCAAAGACGTCTTCTGTACTCCAAAGTACAAGGGCATCTGATGAGGGTGAGGTGGATTACTTTCCTCCTGTTGATTTATGACAACAGACCACATCAAAGTTAAGCTACACTTTGATGTGGTCATAAAGAAGCTGATTGGAGCTGAGAACAAAGGTTGGGTTCGCTAATGGACTCTCAGTAGTGATGGGATAGGTGTTATCGGTGCATGCCCGTGTGCTAATAGAGTATCTTCATCCTGCACAATCCGGCTTTTTGATATATGATCGGGTGCTCAATTCAGAAATAGAGTTTTATAGGGACCAATAGAATCAGTTCCATGTTGTGGAGAGGCGTCATATCACTTATACTAGACTGCCAAAATCTGCGGACAGGTAGGGGGTAAAACTATGGTCCCATTAGTGACTTTAGACCACATCTCTTACCCTTTAACCTCAGTCATTATTTGTGTATGTTTATTCATGTTGTCTAGTTACTCCAATTAATTTTAACGATTACGGTATTTAAGTAAAGAATATTTTAGGGTTTACTAGCGTTGTTTACCAACATTTGCCGGCTTGGACTGGCCCACAAGAGAAGCGAGGAATCCTCTGGTGGGCCCCTCTGCCAATTTGGCCAATTCCTTCTTATATGAGCAGTACTTGGCACAATATTCTTGAATCACTATGTTCAGACAATTGTGGCATCTTACTCCTTTAACAATCTGCTCAGTTCATTGTTATCTAAATTTGTGATTGTACGTAGCTGAAAAGTGGGGTCCTGGAGTTGGTTACTGGTGGGCCTCAGTCCGACACTGGGGCCATAACATTTTCCACCTACAGCTGTAGGATGACGTGACGGCACACTTACAATACCCTAAAGATAAAATTAGCGGCACGCCATATATTTCAGACATCCTCCAGCCGCATCCCCTTCCGAACTCGCTGTATCATTATCTATTTGCAGAAGGTTATTATGAATATTGATTCCTGTTTTCAAGAAATTAATTCCCGCTACTTTGCAGGCAAAGAAAATCCATAATGATCTATTTTATTTCTGACAAGCGAGCGGAATGATTACAAGATTCTCTTCTATGTGATCAGACTTTTCGCTCTACGACTTGAGACATGGCGAGAGAATAATACCACCCCAGCCATTCGGTGCCTGAATGCCATAGAAACCTTTTTACATTGCGGGGTCTAACAGCGTGGACATGCACGTCCGGCTGCTCTGCTATTCCCGGACCTGGGGCGCTTTTAACTCTTTAATGTTGTATTGTCTCTTCTTTTCTTTTCTATTTTAAAAAAAAGACCAAACAGATGTTTCTAAAGAGCACAGATGGGTTGTGATACAGTAGCGGAGTCCATACGTGTTACAGTAATTTGAATGGAAGTCTTGTCTTTGAGCTGCTCTTCCTAATATCATGGTGTACATGGACAGCTTTATCCAAGATGGAAAAATAAAAGCTGTGTATAACCCACATTATTACATGATTCTTGGTTAAATGCTTTTTTTTCTACTTTAAGAAGTGTATTTTTGGCTAAAAATATTCTTTCATCTTCTACAGCCTCTATGTATCAGAGTACATAGCAGACAGCAAAATGAATTCTCTTTGAACCCCCAATGAGCTGTTCTAACAGCAAAATCTGGGACTCTTATCTCTCTTCTCCCGAACTCTTTTCAATTGATTTATGAGCAAAGCAGCAAAGTTCACCATCGAACTGGTCAGAACTTAACTTGGAAGATCGTTCAGTAGAAGGGAGATAAGACTGGTCTTTCATTAACAATAGGCAAAGAATTAATAATGGTAATTGTAATCTTTAGGAAGATGCTTTTCAACAGGCCACAATTTGGATCTTTGCTACGCTTGTGCCAAGCACTATGTGTGACCCGAGCTTTACAGACTGGCCATCAGATAAGCTCACTCGAAAGTCTGACATGTACTCTGATACATAGAGGCTGTAGAAGACAACGGATACAATTTTTTTTAATGAATCCTATTGCAAAATATTCCAATATATGCATTTAAATTAAAATAAAATACCTCATCATATCAATATCTGGTGACTAAAATCTACCCAGAGTTGTGGTCAGATGTTACCATCAAAAAGATTTGGTTCACTGCCATGCTATTTCGAGATACCCTACGTCTATATAGAATAGCTTCTTGGCAACCAGCGTTGCAGAATATGTCTTGCCAACCTCCCATGTAATAGGTGGCTGAGTTAAAGGAGTTATTCAGACTTAGACTACAATCTGCAGTCACTTTATGTGACTCATCACATCGAGCGTACTGTGTGCTGTGAGGATGGGCGCGTGACCAGATGTATGCGATTTGCATACATGTGATCACATGCCGACTAGACGTGCACAGCCTCGCTCAATGCAAATGTCTAGTGGGAATGTGGCCGAAAGTATGCAAATCACATATTTTCGGTCACATGACCGCCCGTTCCCGGCCCCAAAGAATCCTCACAGCGCACAGTGAATGTAATGTGAGGATTCTCTCAATCTGTGCCCTACTAAATGCATGTTGTTAGAGCAAAGTCGGGAACAAAGGAAAGAAAGTATGAGACTGCAAAACTGCAGAATCACACTACTCAGAATCTGCTTGCTGTCCACTATAATACATGGTCTGCATTAGAGCTCTAGAAACAAACCAGTAGGATTTTGTAGTTTTAACTATTTTAAATTGCTTAAATTTGAGTTATTAAATAAATCCCCTAGACCTGATGAGGCTGATGTATTTACTTTGAAAATCAGAATGTATTATCCTCTTTGAAAGCTTTGCCGTGGGAAAACAGATCTTTTTAGTAACGTATGCAGTTTGCGTTGTGAAATCTGATGACAGATCCTCTATAATTAATATTTTACATGGTTACATCGCTAAACACTTGGAGAATATTTCTGGTCCCAGAAGTTGATGTTGAAGATCTTCATTCTTCACGTTCTGCCCCTACGGAGCATGTACGCCGCTCGCAAAGACAGAACTTGATGGATCATTGTTTCATCTCTTTGTTAATTATTTCCCAGAGATTCCAAGTTCCTGAGTCTGGTTCAATAAAATCAAGAAAGTAGATGGCGGGGACATACTGCGGACTGGCTGCAAAAACCAGAGCCTCGCGCTTCCTATCAGAGCCTCGCGCTTCCTATCAATGCCTCCATTATAATTCCTAGCCTTTGTGCGCCATACCGATAGGGAATTTAGATTATGAGCCCCAATGGGGACAGCGATGATAATGTCTGTAAAGCGCTGCGGAATATGATGGCGATGTACAAGCAATGCATAATAAATAAATGGAGTCGTCTAGTAGCGATTTAGTCCACTGTCCCCATTCAATTCAATGCAATTTTTTTTTTTTTAAGTATTTTTGAAATTGTTATATTATAAGAAAAAAAATAGGAAAAATACCCAAGATTGGATACCATAAATCTGGCTGGCACGAAACATATCCAAAAGATTGTACAAAGGAGAAGTGTTTGGTTTGAAAGTTCTAGGACTCATTACACTCCATTGTCAGGGATGGATCTGTCGGTGGTTTTAAGTAGCCTCCTATTGTTAGCGCAGTAATGGGACATAATAGGCTTTTTTATGATTTTTACTACATGCGCTGATTATAATTGCTAGGGCTCGTAATGGCAGCAACTTGCATAGTCCCGGTAATGTCCTTGTGTCATTTTTATCATATTATTTTTGTACTTCCATCGTAATAATTAAGTGAATTCTTCTTTCAGCACCGTGCGCATTTTTATCAAGCCGGGGTAAAGGCTGCATTGTATTCCTGCTATTTAAATGAATGGCCAACCACTTAATTCATGGATGCCAGGCCAAGCTAGAACCACCCCTCCACCCCATGACTTCCTTAGGTCCTAATATTTCTGCAATTTTAGCATTAAATTGGGTTAAACTTGGCTGTTTTTTATAAAAACAGCGCCACTTTTGTCCACAGGTTGCGTATGGTATTGCAACTCAACTTTATTCAATGCCATTGAAGTTCAGTTGATGGATCGGTCACATCTCTGTGATTTTTTAGATAGAGTTTTGGGGCAGTTCGGGTTCTAAAAAGAAGCAGGCTTACGTAAACCTTGCCCAAAAGTGTAGTTCTTTGGCAGATCAGGGCATTTCCGGGTGTATTAGGGGCATTAAACTTGCCTATACTACCAATTTTTTTTAAGTATGCAACCTATGGCAAGAAGGAAGACATTTTTAATTCTCATCCATTAGAGTTGGGTGGATCTACTGCGGAACTTCGGTTCCATCGGCAAGGTCAGTGGTCGCTGGACAGGAGGTTCTCAAATCTCTTCGATTGGACTGGCTGGTATGATATCATCACTGCTGGATAAATGTTTATTTTTTTAGCCCTTCCCGACCCTTTGAAGAAGACAGCAAAGAGGCGGTCCTCTGTTCTCTGTTGTGCTGGATTCCTGCGAATTGAATTCCAAATTTTTTGGATTTCCGAAATTCGAAAATTTTAGGAAATTCATAGTGCATTTGATTTATTGCAAATCGATTCCACTCATCTTTAGTCCAGCCATTTTTTAAATTCACGAGACCTGGAAGAGTAAGGCTACTTTCACACATCAGGTTTTTTGCCATCAGGCACGATCTGGTTTTTTTTTCCGCCGGACCTGTTTTTTTCTCATAGACTTGTATTAGCGCCGAATGGCCTAACGTTTCATCCGTTTTTTTTGCCAGATCCATCAAAAATTAGTTTTCCGGCGGTCGGAGAAAACGTACAGAGGAACGTTTTTCTGTCCGGCGAAAAAACGCACAGCGACAGTTCTGGCGATAAACGGATGAAACGTGAGGTGAAATGAGTGATTTCAGCTACCGATTCCATTTTTTTACATTGAGCATGGCCCGTAGCTGCATTTTCCATTCTGGAGTCTCTCTCTCCCCTCCCCAGACCAGTTGGTGCCCAGATACAAGCTAGTCGGATCCAACAAAAAAGGGATCCATTGCATTAGTTTTTCACAATTTATCACGGATTTATTTTTTTTCAAGAGTCGCCGGATTCAGCCTGACTGCGAAAAACTGATGTGTGAAAGTAGCCTAAGTACTCATCAAATAATGAACAACTGCAGTGTAAACACATGAAAAACACATGAGTTATAGGTATTGTCAACTACTTAGATGCCCGAGTCCCCTGAGTAAAATAAGAACATCTTAAGTGACATTATGTCATGTAAGTTCTGCAAGCGATCACCAGTTGCTGATTGACTGCAGCACTTACTTGACATATTAATGTTATACAAGAGTCAGGAGACCGAGTGTCCTGCAAACGCTAGGAGACCCAGTGTCAAGCCAGTATCGGGAGACCCAGTATCATGCAAATGCTAGAAGACCAAGTGTGAAGCCAATGTCGGGAGACCCAGTGTCAAGCATATACAGGGAGTCCCAGTGTCAAGTCAAATAGGTAGATGATGCAAAGCTAGGAGGTATAGCTAACACTATAGAAGACATAGGAAGGATTCAGAAAGATCTAGATAAGCTTGATCAAAGGGCAGCGACTAATAGAATGGCATTTAACAAGGAGAAATGCAAGATTCTATATCTGGGCAAGAAAAACAAAAATTACATACACAGAATGTGAGGAGTGAGGAATAGAACAAAGCAACAGCAAGTGTGAAAAAGACTTGGGTTTACTAATAGATCACAGACTTCACATGAGTCAACAGTGTGATGCAGGAGCAAAAAAGGCAAACAGTTCTGGGATGTATTAAGAGAAGCATAGAGTCTACATCACATGAAGTAATTATCCCTCTCTACTCCTTCTTGGTCAGGCCTCATCCAGAATACTGTGTTCAGTTCTGGACCCCACATTTTAAAAAAGACATGAACAAACTGGAGCAAGTTCAGAGAAGAGCGACCAGGATGGTGAGCGGACTAAGTCCTACGAGGAACTGTTAAAGGATCTGTGAATGTTTAGCTTGCAAAAATGAAGGCTAAGAAGAGACTTAATTGCTGTCTACAAATATCTGAAGGGCTTTCACAGTGTAGAGGGATCATCCTTAATCTCATTTGCACATGGAAACGTGAGAACTAATGGAATGAAACTGAAAGGAAGAAGATAAAGATTAGATATTAGAAAAAAAACTTTTTGATAGTGAGGGTGATCAATGAGTGGAACAGGCGGCCACGAGAGGTGGTGAGTTCTCCTTCAATGGAAGTCTTGAAACAGAGGCTGGACAGACATCTGTCTGAGATGGTTTAGTGACTCCTGCATTGAGCAGGGGGTTGGACATGATGACTCTGGAGGTCCCTTCCAACTCTAACATTCTAAGATTCTAAGTTAGAACAGAGATACCCGATGTCTAGCAAGCACTGGGAGACCCAGTGTCGATGTCACTGGAATGGGTTCAGTGCAAGAGGTGAGTATAACATATTCTAAGGGGGAGTTTGAAAAGAGGTTGATGAAGTAGTAGACAACCTCTTTAACGTAATAAATGATGTAAGACATTCCACATTTATAACCACAACCAGCCCTTTAATAAAAACAACAACTCAAGAAAAAAATCCCAACTCTCTCCTTTACGTATTTTAGTGTCTCCAGATTTACATTGCATTAGTCTTCGTCATCCTGAAGATCAAATTTTTCCAAGAATCAAATTCACCAGAGAGCCGACATGGTTCACTTTTTCTCCGCTTCCCCATTAATATGGCTGACTTAGCATATCTGGGATCATCTTCTGCATCGCTTGTGGAGTCAGATGAAAATCAATATCTGTAACATGATGAAAAGAAATATCAGCCATATTGCTGGAAGCGAGGAGGGTGTAGTCTTCACTACGGCACTGAGACCATTTACAGGGCTGTTCATTAATAGTTTCTGATAATTAGTGTCTGTAGAAGTGTTTTACTAATTAGAACAAAAAATGCATCAGGCACTTTGCTTCCAAGGGATAATTAATTGCTTCTTTTATTGTACTGTATGTTACGACCACATGTCCTTAGAAAGCAGGTGGGAATCCATGGGGTTGGTGTCTCCATGGCAACCGCAGTATGGGCCCTGGCCTTTCCCAATGTACTCTGTCACTGTCACATGGATGTGGTAGTTTTTCAAGGTGAAGGAGATATGACCTAATAAAAAGTGTTCACATACAGTATATGAACCTGGATCAGTTTTTCTGATAATAAATGTATTCAAGACCCTGACATAAAATAACCACCGAGAAGATATGAGCAATATGGTTCATGCTGCCCTGGTCTGGAGGCCAAATCCATCATCCGGGGAAGCCGGTCTTCTCTTCAGAGCCTGGCATCCTCATCCAGGGTGTTTAGTAGGCCTCACAATGTCATGGCGTCGCTTAAGGCCTAGTCACTAGGCCTCACACTACTAACCTAATGTTGTGCATTGTCTCACAACATCATGACACTGTGGGGCCTAGAAAGTGCAAGACATGCTGGATCGAAGATGTCAGGGGCAAAAGGAAGACCAGCTGCCATAGAGGACTTGCCAGTACAGTGAGGATCGAATTGCTCATCTCTATCGCCAAGTCACTTCTACTTCAAACTTGCCTAATTTTTAGAAATTACTAAAGCGAGACATTGTACAAAAATTGCTTAGATGTATGACCCTCTTCTTAACATATTGACCCCACACCTAAACCAAGCTTGACTACTTTTCTAGAATATCCAGAAGACTATTGACCTTTCCTGGGCTCCATCGAACCTACCGTAAACCTTGAATAAAAATACCCAGAAAGGTTAACAAAAACCAGCACTGTCAAAAACAGGCACAAAACATACTCCACAAAGGATATAAACACAAGAGAGAAAGGAGTACCAAACTACCCATAAAATAAAATCTAATATTTATTGGTAATAAATATAAAAAGTATCACACCAATGTACAAAATAATATGAATCAAATATATACCATGGACAGACAAATTAAAAAGTGAAGGACACAGACAGAAATCAACCCAGTTGCATAATGTAAACAGGACCAGGGAGAAATGGCATTATATATATATGTTCCAACATCTATCACCGGTTACAGGAAAGATCTAGGGTAAAAACCACATAGATCACCACAATTGTGGCCCAAAACTAAGTATCCAGAGCTCCATGTAATACATGTCAATATAAGCAATAATGTCTCACCCAAATAGGTCCGTGCACGTGGTTCAATGCAGCCCCAATGCGCGTTTCGCGTGGGCTTCCTCAGGGGGCCGTGATCTATGTGGTTTTTACCCTAGATCATAGCCTTAAATTGCCCATGTACCTGGCACGATGTCCTTCAACCTTGTGACAACCATACTGCTGCCTTTGAAGAGTTGTCCAGGACCATAATATTGATGACCTATGTTGTGGATAGGTCACCAAAGTCAAATCAGTGGTGATCTGACACCTCACACCCGACCGGTCAGGTATGAGCAGAAGCCACAGTGGGCTGGCAGTATACTGTGTACAGAGCTTATACACCACAGCTCCGTACACTATGCAATGGCTCAGCCAGTCAGGAGGGACTATCATAGTCTATGTAAAAGCAAAGGCAGGGAACTCAGCAGCCATTTTGTAGTAAATTTAAATAGTGAAAAGACATGGCTCCGCAATAAAGGTCATGGCTCCGCAATAAAGAAAGGAAAAGTCATAAAACACTGACTAAACAATACATATAGTGTGTGACATCTATTTACCTATAGGGATGTACAGTAAGGTGAGGTCACTTTGACATTTCTAAGGCTTTGTTTGCTTTAAAAAGCTTGGAGTGGGTTGGATGCAGAGCTAGAACACCTCAGAGTGTTACACAAGTTTCTAAAGGAAATCAGAAGCTGTACTATATGGATAAAGTGAACAAATAAATCTATTTTAAAAATGAAAGCCACAACTTTTTCCTGGGTCGCTGAAAAAATGCAATTGAAGCTGGTCACACCCCTAAACAACAACTGAATAATACCATAGCCTGTATCATGTAGCATCATGGCAAGATATTGGGAAGTTTTACAGTACTTGTAAATCACAATTAAAGAAAAAAAAATTAGTAAACATGATCGCAGCTTCAAGCCTCCTAAGGAGACTATTGAACCTTGTAAAAAGTAAATAAAAAAAAGTTTGAAAAAATATTAAAAAATTGAAAAATATAAAAGTTGAAATCACCCCCCGTTTTGGCCCATTCAAAGTAAAACAGAACAAAAAAATACCCATATTTGGTATCACTGCATTGAGAAATGCCCGCCGTATCAAAATATAAAAAGAATGAATCGATCAGTAAACGGCGTAACAAGAAAAAATATCAAATCGCCATAATTACGGTTTATTGGTTGCAATGAAATGCAATAACGGGTGATCAAAACATTGTGTCTATCCCAAAATGGTATCAATAATAATACTAGCTCGGTGCGCAAAAAGTAAGCCCCCACCCAACCCCAGATCCCCAAAAATAGAGACACTACTGGTCCCTTAAATTGGTGCCATTTTATTTTTACAAACTTTGGATTTTTTTTTACCACTTAAATAAAAAATAACCAATAACCTAGACATGTTTTGTATCTACGAACTCGTAATGATCTGAAGGATCACAATGGCAGGTCTGTTTTAGCATTTAGCGAACAAGGTAAAAAAAATGCAAAAAACAATTGTGGAATTGCAGTTTTTTTTACAATTTCATAGCACTTGGAATCTTTTTCCTGTTTTCATGTACACTATATGGTAAAATCAATGGGGTCATTGAAAAGTACAACTCATCCCGCAAAAAACAAGCCCTCACATGGCCGTATTGACAGAAAAGTAAAAAAAAGTTATGGCTCTGGGAAGAAGGGGAGTGAAAAATGAAACCGCAAAAATGGAAAAACCGAAGTTGTTAAAGTTGCAGACAATTTCTATAACCAACTGTTGTTTCGAGACGCAATGTCCTTGGCGAAACTAAAAATCTTACTCTCAAGATGTAATCAGTTACTTGACAAATTGCATTTGCCACCAATAGACTAAAAACACCGGCGCACTCAATCCCTCGGACCCGCATTAAGACAAAGTGAAGGCGCTTGTCAAAATCTGAGATCAGAGTGTAAGATATATTGACAGTCCGTGGATTAGGACATCCACAGCGGTGTGCCTCGGTGTGACATCTCTCTCCGCACCTCTTTGTGACCGCTCGGGTCCTCCGAGCCCTTTTCAGCAGCTGCTGCCTGGAATAATAAGGCTGGGTATTGTAGCTTTGCATAATTCATGATTACAAGGTGCGTGTATTTGTTGATAGGAAGAATATTTAATCTACGCGGCTGCACGTGTCACCGACTGCGGGAAGTAGAGCTCAACGCGATGGTAACGTTCCTAGGACAAAGTTCTAAATAATAAAAAAAAAATAATAATAATAAAAGTGCAAATAATAATAAAAACTAACATATTGGCAAGTGATTAAAAAGTAACTAAACTTCTACTTATCTACTTTTATTTATTTACTTTTTATTTAGTTTACTTTTTTTTTTAAATTATTTTAAACTTTTCAATTAAAGGGAACCTGTCACCTGAATTTGGCGGGACTGGTTTTGGGTCATATGGGCGGAGTTTTTGGGTGTTTGATTCACCCTTTCCTTACCCGCTGGCTGCATGCTGGCTGCAATATTGGATTGAAGTTCATTCTCTGTCCTCCATAGTACACGCCTGCACAAGCCAAGATTGCTTTGCGCAGGCGTGTACTATGGAGGACAGAGAATGAACTTCAATCCAATATTGCAGCCAGCATGCAGCCAGCGGGTAAGGAAAGGGTGAATCAAACACCCCAAAACTCCGCCCATATGACCCAAAACCAGTCCCGCCAAATTCAGGTGACAGAGTCCCTTTAACTTTATTTAAGGATTTCTCTTAATTCCTGGGGAAAAAAAATACATATAAGTGGCTTTCAAACTCCTGCTTTTTCCCAAGTTTATTTGCCTGGATAATTAACAGAATATACTTATTTGGAGTACAGATGATGGCAGTGAAAGGCGCAGCTCAGAGGATCACTGCCATCATCTGTACTCCAAATGGATAAAATTCTTAAAAATAATAAAGTGTAATTACTATTAAAAAAGACCCTAATTCTGAAATGTATCCCCTTAGAAAATACCAATTTAATTAGAAGACTAATGGCGATCAATTTTTATCTACGAGCAGAGTGTTTAATTTTCCTACAGCGCCCCTGCTGGAGAAACAAAGAATTTCTCAGTTCATGTTGAAATCAATGCATAGCAGTATTTGGTCCTCCAGGGCAGTAAAAACATATTTTAGTTGTTCTCCGCTCTGGTTGTACTAAAAAGAAGACAGCCAAGGATTGGACAGTTGCATTTCAACATGCCCAATCTTTTTTTTTATCAGGGGAGCCAGCATCTGTTTTTTTTTTTTTCATATAGTCCAAGAGCAGTGCGATGTCAGGACAGTAACCCTGATTCTAGTGATGTGGCACTTACTGGGCTACTTGCTGTAGTTTTGATAATATCAGCCTTTTATCTGCTGCAGATCTACCAGTTGTCCAAATGCCGAGCTCTGTATAACTCCGCCCACAATGGTAACTTCCTGTGTACACTGTGCATAGGCAGAAAGCTGCTAATCAGTGGTGGGATCAGTGGTGGGGGGCGTGGTTATGCAGAGGAGGAGGACTGACTGGCACAAGACATGTAGTTTTCCAGTGATAATCTCCTGCTGATAAAACACTGATTATATGGAAAGTACAGCAAGAAGCCTAGTAAGTTGCACACTGCTGGAATCAGGGTCTCTGCTCCTGCATAGTTTTTCTCTTACATTATATAGCAATATCCTGTTTCCTTTTAATCCCTTTACCCACATAGGACACATGCACACCCAGTGTAATCGAGCATGCACGTGTATGAGGCTTTGGCTGAGATAGCTCAGTTAATTAATGTGTAATATGAAGCCCCCTTTAATAAGGAAGGTTTATCTTTACATTACTTACAATGGATTGTTATCGGCATCCTTTTATGTTTTTTTTTTTCTTGTCGTTGTTGTGAAAATGAATGTCTCCCAAGATGAACGGTAAAGCTGACGTGCCAGAGCCAAGCATACAGGGCCGGAATAAGGAATCTGGTGATTACTCATTAGAAAACATTGCTTTTTCAATAAGGTTACAGATTGAAGGCTTTAGGAACCGTCAGGTTATTTACTGTTCTGTGGAAGAAAATTATGGTTAACGCAACCGAACTGAAGTTTTTACTGGCGCCCAGGAACCGACGGAAAGGGAAAGAGGTTATAAACAACTTACTGTGGGCCGTGTTGTGTCGTTATCGCCTCTCTAATTAGCCTGATTGAATTCTAATAATTAGGAGAGAGATTGTCGGAAAGGTTTCTATTAACTAAAGTTGGGCAAAACTTATCACCGAACTTGGAAATTGTCACCACTTTTTCAGAATCTATTGGTAAAATATACTGTAAAAACAATGGGTTCATTCACAACTAGGACTCATCACTGATGGTAACATAAAAAAGGGAGGAAGAAACAAAGGCTCAGAAAGGAACAACAGACGGGAAGTGTAAAAGGTATTGAACATACGTCTAATTATTCATTTCCCAGAAGTTAGGATCTCGAGCATCACCGATAAGCACCAGATGTTTTATGTATGATTTCATGGAAGTGTTCCTACGGCTCAAGGTGACTAGCTCTACAGAAGATTGACAACTTGCCGGGGGTAACCTTCACAGATCTCAAGGCATGTAGGCTTGTGTGAACGATAGGAATTGGCACATCCCAGGGACAGTTCATAAAAATTAATTTGCTGCTTCTTATCTATCTCCAGGAGCTGGCGGACATGGATATGAAGTCTCTATAGATCTTTGCGTGTAGAGCATGGGAGATGGACAGCACAATTTCATTAGTGGAAAACAAATTGTACCATCCGAGAATAAATAAGAATTGAGTTCTTAAATCATAAGCGCTGGACGTTTCATCAATATCGTATGTCGGTTACTTCCGTTGAATTTATTTAGAAGGTCTGTGCGTTGTGCGAGTAGGAAAAGGCGGCCAACCAAACTAGAGGGTACAACCAAGTCAAGATCTTGTATGAGGACCATCCCAATGGTCCAAAATGACTACTTAACAAAGTGCTATCTGGATCCAAACTGACCAGAACCTCGTAACAAGCTGCTAAGAATAGCTAAGTTATTTAGACAACTGGTGGGGGTGTTGATCCTAATCCTTACGCTAAGTAACGAGAAGCCCAACTACTCTTCTTCCCAGGTCTAATCTGTGATACCATCATCCACCGTCATTGATCGGCGTTGTGTCGAGCCTTCAGATCATATAAGTGAACACTATGAGCGTTTAACATACGCAATCTATAAAGAATCATGAAGCTTTCAATGATATTTATGCAATGTAATAAAGTAGCGGTAATTCGATATTGATTGCATGCACTTTGAAGCCGTCCGCATCGCATGTAAGAGAGCGGCTCATTAAGAAAAACATGATATAAATAAACGAGCGAGTGTTAGCGTAGAGAAGCGAACAAGGTCATTTTTCATTTTACGGAATGTCACATTTTGATGACCGGAGAAGAAGTTATTTTAGCGAGCTATTAATCAAGAGCAAAACATGTTGAACGGGCAACGGCATGTTCCGAACAGGTGTCGAGTCAAAAACAATGGCTCCTGGAGGTCTTCTCTGGGCTTCCTTCTCTACAGGGAAATTTAAGGCTC
Source organism: Ranitomeya imitator (assembly GCF_032444005.1). Lineage (NCBI taxonomy): Eukaryota > Metazoa > Chordata > Amphibia > Anura > Dendrobatidae > Ranitomeya > Ranitomeya imitator. The sequence continues at coordinate 25,731,866 of NC_091289.1, forward strand.
TCGGTTAATGTGCTGACGGTACGCAGTTCTTTGGCATGCAACAACAGAGATTTATTCTGAAAGAGTCACGTGATCACCAATGAACCCGTGCAGGAAGGATCAGCCGAGTCCTTGGGTGCAGCTCGGGGAGATAATTTATTGCACAACTCTTGCGGAATTTATATAATTTTTTTACAATTTCATGAATATGTAATGAGGTACTAGAATTTATATTCCACGAAGGCTGATAGTTGTGCTATTGACCCCATAGATTGCAAGTACAGATATCAAATAACTGTCCTCGCACAATTCTATGCACTACTGTACTATCCTGATAGAGACCACTAAGGCTACTTTCACACTAGCGTTGTGCGCCGCTGCGTCGGCGACGCAACGCACAACGCACGCAAAAACGCAGCAAAACGCACGCAAAAACTCTGCGTTTTGTGACGCATGCGTCGTTTTTTGCCGAAATTCGGACGCAAGAAAAATGCAGCTTGTTGCTTTTTCTTGGTCCGACGCTTGCGGCAAAAAAGACGCATGCGTCGCACAACGCAACAAACAAAAACGCATGCGTCCCCCATGTTAAGTATAGGGGCGCATGACGCATGCGTCGCAGCTGCGTCGCCCGACGCTAACCCGACGCAAACTAGCATAACGCTAGTGTGAACGTAGCCTAAAAGGGTTCTTGGGATTATGCCCCCACAGTGCTTCCCTTACACATGATACTGCTTTCACATTGCCACAAAGCATGCTGATATCACAGAATAATTCCCATCCACGCACATAGTGATGCCCCCACAAGGCCGCACAAACATTATGATGCTTTTAATGCCACAACACACAGTATGATGTCCTCACAGTGCCCCTAGACATTATGATGTCCTAATGACACAGGACACAGTAGGATGTCCCCATTGTGTTCCTAGACATTATGATGTCCTAATGTGACAGCACACAGTATGATGTCCCCACAGTGCCCCTAGACATTATGATGTCCTAATGTGACAGCACACAGTAAGATGTCCCCACAGTGCCCCTAGACATTATGATATCCTAATACTACAGCACACAGTATGATATCCTCACAGTGCCCCTAGACATTATGATGTCCTACTGCCACAGTACACAATATGATGTCCCCACAGTGCCCCTAAACATTATGATGTCCTAATGACACAGGACACAGTATGATGTCCCCATTGTGTTCCTAGACATTATGATGTCCTAATGTGACAGCACACAGTATGATGTCCCCACGGTGCCCCTAGACATTATGATGTCCTAAGGTGACAGCACACAGTATGATGTCCCCACAGTGCCCCTAGACATTATGATGTCCTAATGCCACAGGACACAGTATGTTGTCCCCACAGTGCCCCTAGACATTATGATATCCTAATACTACAGCACACAGTATGATGTCCTCACAGTGCCCCTAGACATTATAATGTCCTAAAGCCACAGGACACAGTATGATGTCCCCACAGTGCCCCTAGACATTATGATATCCTAATACTACAGCACACAGTATGATATCCTCACAGTGCCCCTAGACATTATGATGTTCTACTGCCACAGTACACAATATGATGTCCCCACAGTGCCCCTAGACATTATGATGTCCTAATGACACAGGACACAGTATGATGTCCCCATTGTGTTCCTAGACATTATGATGTCCTAATGTGACAGCACACAGTATGATGTCCCCACAGTGCCCCTAGACATTATGATGTCCTAATGCCACAGGACACAGTATGATGTCCCCACAGTGCCCCTAGACATTATGATGTCCTACTGCCACAGGACACATTATGATGTCCTCACAATGCCCCTAGACATTATGATGTCCTAATGTGACAGCACACAATATGATGTCCCCACAGTGCCCCTAGACATTATGATGTCCTAATGTAACAGCACACAGTATGATGTCCCCACAGTGCCCCTAGACATTATGATGTCCTAATGTGACAGCACACAGTATGATGTCCCCACAGTGCCCCTAGACATTATGATGTCCTAATGTGACAGCACACAGTATGATGTCCCCACAGTGCCCCTAGACATTATGATGTCCTATTGCCACAGTACACAATATGATGTCCCCACAGTGCCCCTAGACATTATGATGTCCTACTGCCACAGGACACATTATGATGTCCTCACAGTGCCCCTAGATATCATGATGTCCTAATGCCACAGCACACAGTATGATGTCCCCACAGTGCCCCTAGACATTATGATGTCCTAATGTGACAGCACACAGTATGATGTCCCCACAGTGCCCCTAGACATTATGATGTCCTAATGTGACAGCACACAGTATGATGTCCCCACAGTGCCCCTAGACATTATGATGTCCTAATCTGACAGCACACAGTATGATGTCCCCACAGTGCCCCTAGACATTATGATGTCCTACTGCCACAGTACACAATATGACGTCCCCACAGTGCCCCTAGACATTATGATGTCCTACTGCCACAGGACACATTATGATGTCCTCACGATGCCCCTAGACATTATGATGTCCTAATGTGACAGCACACAGTATGATGTCCCCACAGTGCCCCTAGACATTATGATGTCCTACTGCCACAGTACACAATATGACGTCCCCACAGTGCCCCTAGACATTATGATGTCCTACTGCCACAGGACACATTATGATGTCCTCACAATGCCCCTAGACATTATGATGTCCTACTGCCACAGGACACATTATGATGTCCTCACAATGCCCCTAGACATTATGATGTCCTAATGTGACAGCACACAGTATGATGTCCCCACAGTGCCCCTAGACATTATGATGTCCTAATGTAACAGCACACAGTATGATGTCCCCACAGTGCCCCTAGACATTATGATGTCCTAATGTGACAGCACACAGTATGATGTCCCCACAGTGCCCCTAGACATTATGATGTCCTAATGTGACAGCACACAGTATGATGTCCCCACAGTGCCCCTAGACATTATGATGTCCTATTGCCACAGTACACAATATGATGTCCCCACAGTGCCCCTAGACATTATGATGTCCTACTGCCACAGAACACATTATGATGTCCTCACAGTGCCCCTAGATATCATGATGTCCTAATGCCACAGCACACAGTATGATGTCCCCACAGTGCCCCTAGACATTATGATGTCCTAATGCCACAGCACACAGTATGATGTCCCCACAGTGCCCCTAGACATTATGATGTCCTAATGTGACAGCACACAGTATGATGTCCCCACAGTGCCCCTAGACATTATGATGTCCTAATGTGACAGCACACAGTATGACGTCCCCACAGTGCCCTTAGACATTATGATGTCCTAATGTGACAGCACACAGTATGATGTCCCCACAGTGCCCCTAGACATTATGATGTCCTAATGTGACAGCACACAGTATGATGTCCCCACAGTGCCCCTAGACATTATGATGTCCTAATGTGACAGCACACAGTATGATGTCCCCACAGTGCCCCTAGACATTATGATGTCCTACTGCCACAGTACACAATATGACGTCCCCACAGTGCCCCTAGACATTATGATGTCCTACTGCCACAGGACACATTATGATGTCCTCACAATGCCCCTAGACATTATGATGTCCTAATGTGACAGCACACAGTATGATGTCCCCACAGTGCCCCTAGACATTATGATGTCCTAATGTGACAGCACACAGTATGATGTCCCCACAGTGCCCCTAGACATTATGATGTCCTAATGTGACAGCACAAAGTATGATGTCCCCACAGTGCCCCTAGACATTATGATGTCCTAATGTGACAGCACACAGTATGATGTCCCCACAGTGCCCCTAGACATTATGATGTCCTACTGCCACAGTACACAATATGATGTCCCCACAGTGCCCCTAGACATTATGATGTCCTACTGCCACAGGACACATTATGATGTCCTCACAATGCCCCTAGACATTATGATGTCCTAATGTGACAGCACACAGTATGATGTCCCCACAGTGCCCCTAGACATTATGATGTCCTAATGTGACAGCACACAGTATGATGTCCCCACAGTGCCCCTAGACATTATGATGTCCTAATGTGACAGCACACAGTATGATGTCCCCACAGTGCCCCTAGACATTATGATGTCCTAATGTGACAGCACACAGTATGATGTCCCCACAGTGCCCCTAGACATTATGATGTCCTATTGCCACAGTACACAATATGATGTCCCCACAGTGCTCCTAGACGTTATCATGTCCTAATGCCACAGCACACAGTATGATGTCCCCACAGTGCCCCTAGACATTTTATTATGATTCTAAAATAGTGCTTCCCCCACACAATGATCCCCCAACAGAGTAATGCCACTACAATACCCCATAAGCATAATAATAATACTCCTGCAACCCCCAACATATTGTCTCCTTCCCCATAATCCTGTAGAATGTAAGCCCGCAAGGGCAGGGTCGTCGCCCCTCTGTATCAGTCCGTCATTGTTAGTTTGTTTACTGTAAGTGATATCTGTAACTTGTATGTAACCCCTTCTCATGTACAGCACCATGGAATCAATGGTGCTATATAAATAAATAATAATAATAATAAGCATGATGCCTCCAGTGCCCACCATACAGTATGTCCCCAGTGCCCCTCACATATTATGATTTCTCCAGTCCAGTCCCAGTGCCTCCCACACACGATGATCTCAGTGTGCCATCAACACAGTATGATGTCCTGACAATTTCCATCACACATTATGATCACCCCAGTGCACCTCACAGTATGATGCCCTCTTAGTGAACCCCGCATAGATGCAACCACATCATGATGCCTCTACACTATCCCCCACACCTTGTGATGCCCCCTGTGCCTTCCACACAGTATGATGTCCCCACAGTGTACACCTCTCATTTTGATGACCCTAGTGCACCTCACAATAAGATGCCCTCATAGTGTACCCCTCCTCACTAGCAAATAAGAACACACTACTCCATTATCCCTGAACCCATATTGACCTGCTCTGGTTGGTGCCGTGTGTGGCCGGGCACAGCCGGAATGCTGTTGTGATGCCATCCAATCTCCTGCACCAAGCCTCACACTACATAGGTGTATGAAGGAATGGGGTTCTGACATCCCCTTCCTCTAATATTATGTTCAATTGTGTCCAGGGCTTTAAGATACAGATAAAGTTGAAAGTGGGACATGCCACTGACCATCTGGGGATTATGAAACTGAAAATGAAAACTGTCTATGTTGTCCAAAGGAACCAACCAGAGTTCAGCTTTCATTTCTAAAACAATCCTGACAAAATGAAATCTGTACGGCGATTGGTTGCTATTGGCAGCAAAGACTGGGTTGATTTTCTCGCTTTTGATAAATCTGTCCCATCCTATTTCGTTCTGTGATGTTTTACTTAAAGTCTAGATGTATTGACGTGCGAAACAAGTCATTGCACTCAATATGGCCATGGTTGGGATAATTACGGGTTTTTACAGCTGCTCATAAACGTTACGGGAAATCCTGCTCATCCGTTAAACATGAATTCGAGAGATGGATTTTAACTTCAGATGAATTAAATTTAACTGTTCCGCCCTTTTCTGGGCTAAATCATAACCAAGATGAGTTGTACCCGTCCTCCATTTCTGCTGATAATGTCGTATACGTACAGGCCTTTCTGAGTTACCATGACGATTTAAAGGGTTTTTTCCCCAAATATTGTAAATAAATCTTATTGAAACAAGCTCTCACTTATTAACCTATAGACATTTATATACATTCACAAATAAACCCTATGACGTAGTTGTCCTGCATGGAGGGAAATCCTCGGTGGCAGCCATTATCGTGGCAGTAGTGGTTCTTGTTCAGTTTTTACCCAGACCCAAAATAATTTAAAAAATTATTTTCCAAAGCAACGTTCTCCTTTGTTTCCTCTCCCTTTTCCTACCTACAGGTAGCTACATAAGGGGAGAATTTTTTTTTTCCATAAAGGTGCTTATGGTTGTATGTGAAATACTTTGAAAATTAAGAAGATATATGAAGTGTACATTGTGGGTGATCGTAGAGAAATAAGAAGTTGTTTTTTTACTTTTTTTAAAAAATTAACAGGTAATTTTTCTAAATTGTGCTGGAAAGATATTTACATGATTGACTATATGCTCATTCATATGCCCTTGACAAAGCCAGAAGGGCGAAACCTTCGTAATTTACGTGAGGTGTGCATGAATGTATTTGAAGTATATACTGTGGGTGATCAGTGTAATGGGAGGGATTTATTTTAAAATAAAAATGATATGCATTTTATAAAGTGTGCTGTAAAGCTATTGACAAAGCCACGAGGGCGAAACCCCGCCAATTTACGTGACGTGTGCATTAAGATGTTTGAAGAATATATTGTGAGTGATTAGTGTTCTGAGAGGTTTTTTTTTCTTTTTTTTTAATTAATATGTACATTTTCTAAGTTGTATCGTAAACTTTTTTGAAAATGATTCATTGAGTTCACACCCCTGGGCACTGGACAAAGCCACAAGGGCGAAACCCCGCCAATTTACATGAAATGTGCATTAAGATGTTTGAAGAATATATTGTGAGTGATTAGTGTTCTGAGAGGTTTTTTTTTCTTTTTTTTTAATTAATATGTACATTTTCTAAGTTGTATCGTAAACTTTTTTGAAAATGATTCATTGAGTTCACACCCCTGGGCACTGGACAAAGCCACAAGGGCGAAACCCCGCCAATTTACATGAAGTGTGCATTAAGATGTTTGAAGAATATATTGTGAGTGATTAGTGTTCTGAGAGGTTTTTTTTCTTTTTTTTAAATAGTATGTACATTTTCTAAGTTGTATCGTAAACTTTTTTGAAAATGATTCATTGAGTTCACACCCCTGTGCACTGGACAAAGCCACAAGGGCGAAACCCTGCCAATTTACATGAAGTGTGCATTAAGATGTTTGAAGAATATATTGTGAGTGATTAGTGTTCTGAGAGGTTTTTTTGTTTTTTTTTAATTAATATGTACATTTTCTAAGTTGTATCAAACTTTTTTGAAAATGATTCATTGAGTTCAAGTCCCTGTGCACTGGACAAAGCCGAAAGGGCGAAACCCTGACAAGTTACCTGAAGCGTGCTGTTTTATAGACTTTTAAATGATTTTAAAGCCTCGTTTTATCAAAGGAGGAATCTTTCTCTGCATGATGAGTATGGTGGAATAGCAGATGCTGAATCATGGTGGTTTAAATGGAGACCTATATCTTAGGAGACCTCTGAATGGACTACAAGATGACCTGACCGTGGTCGTAAGTGTATACCGAAATCTAAATTATCCTATTTTTTGAGAAGTTCAATAGTATATTCATAGTGGCGAGAAAGAAAAATCTAAATAATAGTTAAAAATTACTGTAAAATCCACGTATGTGGCATGCAGATTTTACTGCGGATTTGCAGCGGAATTGACCACGGATATAACCCCTCCACATTGAAAAGGATGAAATCTGTGAATCTCATCCATCATACTCGTACTGTGATATTAGGAAGATTTTTTTCACAGCAGAAAACATATCTTAAAGGGGTGGTCAACTACTAGGACAAACCTTTCTTGTTCTAAATCTTTGGCCCCGATAAAATAAAAAAAGCTTCTACTCATCTCGTGTGCAGTGCCGTTCCAGCAGTGCCGGCACTCGCGGTGCCGGGACTCTCGTGCATCTGTTATGAGTCTGACACATGGTGCCCAGCGGCGCCTAATCAGCGCCTAATATTTAAAAAAAAAAATTCTTGATACTCTGCCAGGAGATGTTTATGCTATATATTGTTATTTTTGTCTTTCTATCGGTTGTGTAGGAAATTGCATCCTATGGAGAGTTTTTCTACTATTTCTCAATAGTTAACTCCTTTTGTGACACCAAAGTGTCAGTATCTACCTGATATATCCATGAACCAGGAGGATCAGGATGATTATCGTTTGTACAGGTGTGCGTGAAGCTGTGCTGCAGTGCACAAAATCATAGGATAGTATAAAACAGACTGCAAATGGCATCATGGCCGTGATAATGGCGTGGCATCTGTGGCTGTAAACTCTATGTCCCCCCAGATTATTTATGTCTGAATTTCCAAAAAGTGATTAATGCATGGTCTAGACACGCGCCACTCCGCATGATGTTGGTCATTATGGGATGGGGGCGAGGTGACTTCCATTAACTGTTGATACGTATATTCTGTCCTCCGGCTGTAGGTTACAATCCCTCTAATCTTGGATTATATGTTATGTAACCTCGGAGGGCGACGACTTGTCGTTAGGAGCGGAGAGTGAGAAGAGTAACCTGCGAACCTGAGATTCCCCTCCTGACACCATTCCCTCAGCAGGCGGCAGGCATGAGATGGGTAGGCCGGGGCCACGGAGTGGCGCCGCGCTGCCATCTTACTGGACAAATGAAGAGGACCGGTTGCAAACGAAATGGTAATTGCTGCTCGTCACCGGACGAAATCTCCACTGAGGCGATTACACAGATTAGAGCTCCCCCTCCCCCCCTGAAACACACCAGAACAAATATAGTCTGCGCCTGTCAAATCGAATGCTTGTCTGCCAGCTTACTTATTAACATCTTATTGTGGGGGGAACAAACTCTGCTAATTGTGCAGAAGACTCGCATCGTTTCTTGTGGATAATATGAATTTCTTTAGTGGAGAATTTCGGGGGAGCGCCATGTTTCGAAGAGTCACAGAGTGGGAATAGCGTTTTCAGTTGCTGTACAAGGCTTCGGCCCTGTTCGCCTTTTTAATCAGCGGCGCCATTTTTGCCTTACTGCTTTTTACCGACAGATACCATGACGGCCCCCCATTATTGGTCAATGGCGTCCCTTAGGGGAGTCTATTGTGTAATGGATCCTGGAAGCTGGACTTGTGGCTGAAAGTCAATGATGCACTCTACCCATTGGCTTCAAAAACGTGATCAAAACAACACCGTTATATAATTGATAAGATTGAAAAAAGGCCAACCTGTAATCCTGCCATACCGATCCAGAGGAAAGCAAAGACCCCATGAGGTAGATGGTAATTGCCCAGCATTAAGAAATTCCAGAAGGCATCCACAGCCCTCTTTACTGAATCGACCATTACAGCATGTTGTGACAGATAGTTTCATTGTCTCGCTGCTTGTACAGTAAAGAATCCATAGTCTCAATTCCTGTACAGTAAAGAATCCATAGTATCAATGCTCATAGAGTAAAGAATAGTGATGAGCAAATATACTCGTTACTCGAGATTTCTCGAGCATGCTCGGGTGACCTCCGAGTGCTCGGAGATTTAGTTTTTATTGCTGCAGCTGAATGATTTACACCTGTTAGTAAGTACATGTGGGGGTTGCCTGGTTGCTAGGGAATCCTCACATGTACTTATGCTGGCTAACAGATGTAAATCATTCAGCTGCGGCAATAAAAACTAAATCTCCGAGCTCTAAAAAATACTCGGAAGTCACCCGAGCGTGCTCGGGAAATCTTGAGTAACGAGTATATTCGCTCACCACTAGTAAAGAATCCATAGTATCACTGCTTTTACAGTAAATAATCCATAATCTCACTGCTCTTACAGTAAATAATCCAGAATCTCACTGCTCTTACAATAAATAATCCATAATCTCACTGCTCTTACAGTAAAGAATCCATAGTCTCACTGCTCATAGAGTAAAGAATTCATAGTATAACTGCTCTTACAGTAAATAATGTATAATCTCACTGCTCTTACAGTAAAGAATCCATAGTCTCACTGCTCATAGAGTAAAGAATCCATAGTATCACTGCTCTTACAGTAAATAATCCATTATCTCACTGCTCCTAGAGTGAAGAATCCATAGTATCACTGTTCTTACAGTAAATAATCCATAATCTCACTGCTCATACATTAAAGAATCCATAGTCTCACTGCTCTTACAGTAAATAATCCATAATCTCACTGTTCATAGAGTAAAGAATCCATAGTATCACTGTTCTTACAGTAAATAATCCATAATCTCACTGCTCATAGAGTAAAGAATCCATAGTATCACTGTTCTTACAGTAAATAATCCATAATCTCACTGCTCATACCGTAAAGAATCCATAGTCTCACTGCTCTTACAGTAAAGAATCCATAATCTCACTGCTCATACAGTAAAGAATCCATAATCTCACTGCTTATAGAGTAAATAATCCATAATCTCACTACTTGTACACTAAACATTCCATAGTTTCACTGCCTATACACTAAAAAAATCCATAGTCCTACTGCCCGTACAGTAAAAAAAAACTATAATTTTACTGCTCATAGCATCAAGAATCCATTATCTCACTACTTGTACAGTAAATAATCTCCCTGACCCTGGTTTTCCCTAATTTACTATTACTTTACATAATTTTTACCATGGAGAATTGCCTTGAAAATACGTCTCCATGCTTGGTTGGGTCTCTTCTTTGAGAGCGGGTTTCCAAACTATTTGCTTTATAATTGTACTTTTTTTTTAAACTTCATTTGCCATTCCTCTGCCAGTGTGTCCAGCTTCCCCAAATCCTTCTGTACCATTATATTATCCTCCTGTGTGTTGATTAACTTTTAGAGCTGAAATTCAATTCTGTAAGCCCTTTCCAAGATCGTTAAGGTCAAGGTCATACTGGAACCTAAAGAACGCTACTGCTAACCATCGGAGAATAGGTAAAAAGCTGGAAGGACAAAAAACGCAATGGGATCTTATACGGATATATGGTGGGACAGAATGGGCAATAGTGCTCATCTGATCAGGCTGTGTGCTCACAACCCCCGGAAAAAACGTAGGCTGCTTGCACACCCACGATGAAGGAAATGTGAAGAGACGGAAACTAATGGGTTAAACCTGTGCTGGCATGGGAAGGATGATGAGGAGACAGGAATCTAAAGTCTGTGGTTTCGTGGTCAACGCGTTTCGAAGTTTAAAACTTCATCAGGTGGTTTGTCCTCATGAAGAAGTTTGAAACTTACCTGGTTGATAATGTATCATTCTCGGATTGTTGTGAAGAGCTGGAAACAAATGGGTTAAACCTGCACTGCCATGGGAAGGATGATGAGACAGGAATCCAAAGTATGAGGTTTATTGGTCAGCGCGTTTCGACGTATCAAACTTCTTCATGAGGACAATTCACCTGATGAAGACTTTTCAAACTTCGAAATGTGTTGACCAATAAACCTCATACTCTGGATTCCTGCCTCCTCATCATCCTTCCCGTGACAGCACAGGTTTAACCCATATCTTTCCAGCTCTTCACAGCAATCGGAGAATGATACATTATCAACTAGGTAAGTTTCAAACTTCTTCATGAGGACAAACCACCTGATGAAGTTTTAAACTTCGAAACAAATGGGTTAAACCTGCACTGCCATGGGAAGGATGATGAGACAGGAATCCAAAGCATGAGGTTTATTGGTCAGCGTGTTTCGATGTTTCAAACTTCTTCATGAGGACAATTCACCTGATGAAGACTTTTCAAACTTCGACACGTGTTGACCAATAAACCTCGTACTCTGGATTCCTGCCTCCTCATCATCCTTCCCGTGACAGCACAGGTTTAACCCATATCTTTCCAGCTCTTCACAGCAATCGGAGAATGACACATTATCAACTAGGTAAGTCTCAAACTTCTTCGTGAGGACAAACCACCTGATGAAGTTTTAAACTTCGAAACGCGTTGACCACGAAACCACAGACTTTAGATTCCTGTCTCCTCATCATCCTTCCCATGGCAGTGCAGGTTTAACCCATTTGTTTCCAGCTCTTCACAACAATCGGAGAATGATACATTATCAACTAGGTATTATGTACATGTGAACGTGCCTCCCCGTCGGGAACTTGAAAAAGTCATGTAGTAACTTTTCAGGACTTTTTCTTGGCAGTGATTTTTTTACGGACATTCTCCTTTCCCCGCTATTATAAATCTCTGCTCAGAGGACTGTGACATTGTTAGTTTTCCTCAAAACCTACATCCATTAATATGCATTTATCTCCCGGTATATTTTAATTCATTTGTCTTTGTACCCGGCTGACAGCCACTGACAGCTAATTTGTCATTTGCAGCTAGAATCTAAGTATTAACAAGCGGGTGACCTCTGCGGGTCGCAATGTAAAGTCCCTGCTTGGCCTTCACAACCTAAAAATGCAGCTTGCAAATTAAAGTTGTGTAAGAGAATGGCTGTTTACTGCTGGCTGTCTTGTTACGCGGGGAATTTATGGAATTGCATAGAGGATTGCTTCGATGCTGTGTTGTGCATGCAGACCAGGTCATTGAGTGAAAAGTCAATTATTGCTTAGATCTCCTGGAAAGCATCTCCTGTCTGGTTGATAGCATCCAGCATCCAATTGGCATTTTTTTTTCTTTTCTTTATTTTTACTATCCTCAGCTTAAAGGGGTGGTCCGGTACCTAAAATGTATTGTCTAAATGTTTATCTTTACACCCTAATCACTTTTATAATTTGCTTTAAATCACATCACCCTGCAATTTTTCCTATTTAGCTAATCCCTAAATGTGCTTTTTTTTTACTGTACTATCAGTGAGGTTTCGTTTGACAAGAGTCTTAAACGTGATGTCACGGGAAGCTGGGGCTGCACTCACTCCCCACGGCATCCATCGCCCCTCCAGGAAGAAGATGTCACAGAGGGTAGTGCTGCAGTAACTCACTAGTTTCTTGCATCGCCGCCTCCTCTGAAGATGTCCTGGATCCTGGGTGATGGACACTGTGAGAGATGTGAGTGCAGCGCCGGCTCCCTTTTTCTATCTTCACTGCTTCTGTTGCTTCTAACTGAAAGAAGATGTCATCATCGGGCTCAATTACAATCAGTGAGTGACATCAGCACATCCCCATAGCTTCTAGTGCTGCCCTCAAACGAATTATTATCCGGGAAGTGAGTGCAGCCCCAGCCTCCTGTGGTGTCATGCTTCAAACTCTTCTCAGATGAAACCTCACAGGAAGTACAATGAAAAAAACATTGAGTGATTGAGAACACATAGAGAAGTGTAAGGTATTGTGTAATGAAGGAAATGACAAAACTATCTATCTATTATCTATCTATCATCTATCTATCTATCATCTATCTTTCTATTATCTATTATCTATCAGTTATCTATCCATTAATTATCTATTATCTATCTATCTATCTATCTGTCATCTATCATCTATCTATTATCTATCATCTATCATCTATCTTTCTATTATCTATCTATTATCTGTCAATTATCTATCTATTATCCATCTATATATCATTATCTATCATTTTTCTTTTTCTTTTTTCCCCATCTCTTTGAAAAGTTGTCACGGGCACACAGTACAGCATGATATAGGTCTGTCAAGTGGCTCTGATTTGTTATTTCACTGGAAGGCAATTTCCATCAAACCAGGTACCCGCAGTCTTGCTGATTTATCAATGTCAGAATTATTTCATTGAGAAAACTCTCATTTCATTTTCTCAAATCCAATAAGTGTTTTCCATCCCGGCTTCTTCTTTTTCTTCACTTCGGGGAAAAAAATTCTGTTTGAATAGAAATCCATAAAAGTTAATGACATTATGTGCAGGGGCCTATGCCGCAGAAATGATTGAAATCATAGCACGATCCTGCTGCTTAATGATTGCACAATATCAATGATTGCGATAACAAATGTCCTCGAATGCCGTGTAATGTGGTCGTAAATGTCTGCAATCATAAAACCTCCACATCTTTTACTTTCAAGCATTGAAAAAAATCCTTGTAAAAGTGCAAAGGATGTGAATATTAAATAGACACAGGGAAAACTAAAATGTGCCGCCACTAGGTGCTGGACACCACAGAAGAGCCCAGCGCTTTCTCATCTTCGTCCTATTCCTTGCCCAGCCCAAGGGTATTGTAACATACAAATTTGTGTACTCCTTCATCTCTCTTTCATGGTGTCTGTCAATGAAGAAGTTAGATATTAAACATGCAGATTATCTCTTCAGAGAGGAGGAAGAGGACTTAAACTCTAGTGCCACCTATTGCAAGTAGCGATCCTACAAGTCAATATCGACCCTTTATCGAGCCTTGCCACATGACTTAGGATAAAAGTAAATTTGTAGACATGTGTTTCTGGGGTGTTGCCCCTCCTCAGTGCAAAGCATGAGGTCTGATTTGGTTCTATGAGAGTCTCTGACTGTGGTCTAAGATTTAATGTTTCTCATAATGGAGAGTGACATGCCTGACATTCCAGTGTAAGGAGACTTATAGGCCATAGAAATCCCACAGGTGTTTCCTTCACAGCAGCGCAGTGAACCTACAGGCAAGGGGGGACATATTATAATGAAAAGGACAACCAGATTCCCAAACTTAAGATTGCATATGGATTCTAATCAATTAGATAAAGGACTTCTTGCCAACTCTTCATAAACCCAACAAAAAAGTATGCAACTTCCGGACTCTCGGTCATGATCAAAGAGTCTTGAAACCTCCTGTGAGTCGTGCCAAGGTTCTCTATCATTGGATGTAGCCCCAGCATTCAAATGCACATTCATGGGGTGGGAAAATGGAGGTCTGAAAGAGTGTGACCTTTAATGCTGACAATCCAGGAACACCTGTGATGTTTTCTAAAAAAAAAAGATTGACCTTCCAGATTTTCGAAAGAGTTGTCAAATTTCCCTGGCTCAATCAAAGCCTCCCAAAACCTCCTGTGAGTAGTACCACCACTATATTAAATTGAACCCAGCACCCTAACACACATTCATATGGTGGGAAATGATGATTGGAAAGGAAATGACCTTCAATGTCATGTATCTAGGAACATCTGGGAGGTTTCCAGAAAAACAGAAGATCTCCAAGACTCTTCGAAGAGTTGGCAAAACTCCCAACTTCAGAGCCTATTGCAAATTCTGTGAGCATAACCAAAATGACCATCCAAATGCACATTCATGGGGTGGCAAATAGTGGAGTAACAAACTCTCCAGAAACATAAAGGAGGCTCCCAGAAAAAAAGGAGACCTCCTGGAATTTCTGGTCAGTCAACAAATCTCCCAGGCTCCATCAAAGCCTCTTGAAACCATGTGAGTATTGCCACTACTACATTAGATGAAGCCCCAGCACCCAATTGCACAGTCATTGGGGTGCGAAATAGGGGTTGGAAAGGAAATTACCTTTAATGTCAACTATTAAAGAACATTTGGGAGTTTTCCAGAAAAAGAGGAGACCTCCCGGACTTCCTGAAGAGTTGCCAAAACTCTTAGGCCTCTCGAAACCTTTGTCAACAGGACAAGTATGCTTCATTCTAAGATGAAGCGCCAGCATCCAAATATACATTTATTGGTTAGGAAACAAGGGTTTGAAAACTTTCCAGGAACAAAAAGGAGGCTCCCAGAAAAAGAGGAGACCTCCTGGAATTGCTGGAGAGTCAACAAACCTCCGAGGCTCAATCAAAGCCTCTCAAAACCTCCCCCGAGAGGGTGGGAAAGGAGGTTTGTAAGAGTGTGATCTTTAAAAGAGGCCATGGTTATACAGATTATGTTTGTCCCTGAGGAAGAAGCTGGTTTTAGTGTGGAGTTCTTTAACAGAGAGAATATATTACAGCTCTTGTGCACTCCAGAAACTGAGGTCACCACTTGATAGCTGATTACAGGAAGAACATTAGTGTCCTGTCCTTTTTTCCTGAATTGACATAGACAGCAGGTTGAGTGGTAACAAGAACAGAAACTACTGCTTCCTAGCTGTCCTTTATCACCTCCTCGTGGCTGTTTTCGGACCCTTATTAATTACAAGTATAAGCAATATGGATTTCTTCCAAGAGTCATGGACGGAATTCATCATTCCTTTATGTATCAATATTTTTGAGTATTTTGAGCAATTTTTCCTTAAATTGTCAGAGTTGTTTTTTCACAAAATCGAATATATCTGTGGAAATTGTGTCACCAAGGAATAAAAAAAAAAACCCTTATAAACACAATAATTTATACAAGCCGGTAATAATATTTACTTACTACATTAAAGGGATCCTGACCTCTGATTAATCCTTGGTGAACCATGGAGGTTTCAAAGAAAATATACCTTTCGAAATTTTCTGGGGACTAGTCGAAGAGGCCGGTCTTTGACCCATTATCTCTTCCCCACTTCCTTTAAGTGAGAAGTCTTTTCTCTACACGTGTATATGGGGAGATAACTTTCTTTCTTAGAGATAGAAAATACCTCCCATTTGTTGAGATGAAAAAAAGCACTCAGAAAGGAGAGATTGTAGAAGACACCAGAATGATCGACCGCTGCCATAGGATTGTGCATTTAAGGGGATGTGGAAGAGACGTGGAAGGGCTTTGATCTGCAGTAGGGGATATGCTTATGGGACTGAAATTTTAAGGATTCTAAAAAGTTGCCAATCAAATTTTCTAAAACAATCCCTGAAAATTGGGACATCTCCCAGGCTGAAAATTGTGGGGAATCTGCCATCAGGTTTTTCCTATGGAATCTAAGAGTACCATGATGTTGGGGCTGAGAGCCTGATTTCAGCAATGTGTCACTTACTAGGGCTTGTTTTACGATCTCAATATAATCAGTGTTTTATCAGCAGAAGATTATCACTACAGGACTAGATGTCTTGTGCCCGCTGGTCCAACCACGCCCCCACTACACAATGTACACAGAAAGCAGCCAATCAGTGGTGTGGGCGGGGTTACACACAGCTCTGCATTCAGAGCTTTGCTAAATGTGCAACAGAGAAAACTGTGATTGTATCACAACTACTGCAGCCAGTAAACTAAGTGATATATCGCTGGAATCAGTGTTTCTGCCCCTACGTCATGCTGCAGGTTACATAACAAAACCGTGAAGACAGATTCCTTTAAAGTGAACCCTTGTTAAAAGGAGGCATTTTTGCTGGGTTTGGGGTGTTCCCAGTGCAGTTTAGAAGGTCAGGACTTAGGCTGGCTTCACATTTGCATTTTTTTTTTTGCATTTTAGCTCAAAAAAACGCAAAAAAACACATGCGTTTTTTTCCCTATACTTAACATTAAAAATGCATGCGTTTTTTGCATGCATTTTGACGACGCATGCGTCATTTCTATGCATGCGTTTTGCTGCAGAAATGCAACATGTAGTAATTTCTAGCGGCGTTTTTTTGCCGCAAAAAAAGCATGCATTTTTTCGCGGCAAAAAAGTATTGATGTCTATGTAAACGCATGCGTTTTTAAGCACATGCATTTGCATGCGTTTTTAAACGCATGCGTTTTAATAGAAAAACACAAGAATACACACTGATAAGCCACCCCCCAACCCTAACCCTAACCCTAGAGATCCTAACCCTAACCCTAAGGGTTAGGGTTAGGGTTAGGATCCCTAGGGTTAGGGTTAGGATCCCTAGGGTTAGGGTTAGGATCCCTAGGGTTAGGGTTAGGATCCCTAGGGTTACATAGGGTTAGGGTTAGGATTAGGATCCCTAGGGTTAGGGTTAGGGTTAGGTTTGTGGTTAGGATTGGGGTTAGGATCCCTAGGGTTGGGGTTAGGTTTGGGGTTAGGGTTAGGGTTAGGATCCCTAGAGTTAGGGTTAGGATCCCTAGGGTTACTTAGGGTTAGGGTTCAGGTTAGGGTTAGGATCCCTAGGGTTAGGGTTAGGTTTGGGGTTAGGGTTAGGATCCCTAGGGTTAGGGTTAGGGTTAGGATCCCTACGGTTAGGGTTAGGTTTGGGGTTAGGATCCCTAGGGTTAGGGTTAGGGTTAGGTTTGGGGTTAGGGTTAGGGTTAGGATCCCTAGGGTTACTAGGGATCCTAACCCTAACCCTAGCTATTTCTGTTTATAGTGGGTTTTCTAGTTGTTTTTGATGATTGGCAGCTGTCACACACTTCTCATAATGCGTTTCAAAAACGCAGATGCAGGAAAAAAAGCATGTAAATGCGTCAAAACGCCACGTTTCTTTTAAAACATGCAAAAACGCTTGCATCTAAAAAACGCAGCATTTAAACGCGTTTAAACGCGTTTTTTCACCAAATGCGTTTGCGTTAAAAACGCTGCGTTTTTAAGCGCAAATGTGAAACCAGCCTTAAAGCATCCCAGTTGCTCAAGGTATATATCACCTATATGATGATGAAGACTGGGGCACAAGAGATGTTCAGTACCCCATGGCAGTCCCAGATAATCTTATCTGTGCTCCAGACTTGTTCGGAACTATGATGTTGTCTTAAAAGGACTTTCAGGACTTAGAGGCAAATAAAAAACAGCAGTCTCCACTATCGGGCACTTTCCACCAGGCAGTAGGATGAATTCCTTTTGGTCATAGAAGATAATGGAAATTCTAAAAGTTTAATCTTATTAATTTTGCCTCCCCCAGCGATGTAACTTTAGAAATGGCTGCCAGGGTTGATTAAGTGTCACTTCCCGGTTTAGTCATCAATAGAAGCTTCTACACCACTGAGCATCAAATGTTATTGTGTTTCTATCAAAGCAAATCCCATTCTCTATACTCGAAACTCTGCAGACAATACAACGCCCGGCTCCTGGAAAAGCACGTTAGGGCGCTTGGCGAGTGGGAATTTATTTTAATTCCTTCCAATATTTTTTTTCTTTTACTTTATCACGACAGCCGTTAACCCCACCGGTGACATTACTCACATTGTAAGACATGGCTGTTATTCCAGAACAGACTGAAATGAAAGCTAAGATGTGAGTAATGGGAAAAAGAATAAAGACGGGAAAGTATTAGAGGGTAGTTGTTTTTTTTAACGAGGGGAAATATAAACTAAGATATGACATCCCCTTTTTTAATTTCCAGACAAATGATCTCTGCACGATCGTCTCGTCTCTTACTACATATGGAATTTGCAGCTGGAGAGACAATTCTCCTACAGCTCGGAAATGTAGAAGGCAAGAGCAAGATCCTCCGGGGCTGAAGTCTTATGTAGGTCCCCTCCTGTATGACTTCTATATGCCCCACCCATGTGTCATGGGGAAACACAAGTAGGAAGAGATAGATAGAAAGATAATAGATAGATAATAGATAGATGATAGATAGATGATAGATAATAGATAAATAATTGATAGATAATAGATAGATATTAGATAGATGATAGATATATAGATAATAGATAGATGATAGATAATAGATAGATGATAGATAGGTGATAGATAATAGATAAATAATTGATAGATAATAGATAGATAATAGATAGATAATAGAAAGATAACAGATAGATAATAGATAATAGATAGATAGATAGATAGATAGATAGATGATAAATAGATAGATAGATAGTAAAATAGATAGATAGATAATAGATAGATAATAGATAGGTGATAGATAGATAATAGATAATAGATAGATAGATAGATAGATAGATAATAGATAGATGATAGATAGGTGATAGATAGATAATAGATAATAGATAGATAGATAGATAGATAGATAATAGATAGATAATAGATAGAGTGGTATGGAAAGTATTCAGACCCCTTTAAATTTTTCACTCTTTGTTTCATTGCAGCCATTTGGTAAATTGAAAAAAGTTCATTTTTTTTCTCATTAATGTACTCTGCACCCCATCTTGACTGAAAAAAACAGAAATGTTGTAATTTTTGTAAATTTATTAAAAAAGAAACACTGAAATATCACATGGTCATAAGTCTTCAGACCCTTTGCTCAGTATTGAGTAGAAGCCCCTTTTGGGCTAGTACAGCCATGAGTCTTCTTGGGAATGATGCAACAAGTTTTTCACCTTTAGATTTGGGGATCCTCAGCCATTCTTCCTTGCAGATCCTCTCCAGTTCCGTCAGGTTGGATGGTGAACATTGGTGGACGCCATTTTCAGGTCTCTCCAGAGATGCTCAGTTGGGTTTAGGTCAGGGCTCTGGCTGGGCCGGTCAAGAATGGTCACAGAGTTGTTCTGAAGCCGCTCCTTTGTTATTTTAGCTGTGTTCTTAGGGTCATTGTCTTGTTGGAAGGTGAACCTTCAGCCAAGTCTGAGGTCCAGAGCACTCTGGAAGAGGTTTTCATCCAGGATATCTCTGTACTTGGCCGCATTCATGTTTCCTTCAATGACAACCAGTCGTCCTGTCCCTGCAGCTGAATAACACCCCCATAGTATGATGCTGCCACCACCATGTTTCACTGTTGGGATTGTATTGGGCAGGTGATGAGCAGTGCCTGGATTTCTCCACACATACCACTTAGAATTATCACCAAAAAGGTCTATCTTCATCTCATAAGACCAGAGAATCTTATTTATCATAGTCTGGGAGTCCTTCATGTGTTTTTAAGCAAACTCTATGAGGGCTTTCATATGTCTTGCACTGAGGAGAGGCTTCCATCTGACCACTCTGCCATAGTGTACATTAATGAGAAAACAATGAACTTTTTTGAATTCACCAAATGGCAGCAGTGAAACAAAGAGTGAAAACTTTAAAGGGATATAAATACTTTCCATACCCACTGTAAAACTTCTATATACAGTACATAATACAGGATCCACCATTTACAATAGGTGATGTCACAGCTCACCTCCTCCTCCTGTACAATGACTGATAACACCTCTATATACAGTAGATCACACAGGATCCACCATTCACAATAGGTGATGTCACAGCTCACCTCCTCCTCCTGTACAATGACTGATAACACCTCTATATACAGTAGATAACACAGGATTGACCATTCACAATAGGTGATGTCACAGCTCACCTCCTCCCGTACAATGACCGATAACTCCTCTATATACAGTAGATAACACAGGATCCACCATTCACAATAGGTGATGTCACAGCTCACCTCCTCCTCCTGTACAATGACTGATAACACCTCTATATACAGTAAATAACACAGGATCCACCATTGACAATAGGTGATGTCACAGCTCTCCTCCTCCTCCTGTACAATGACTGATAACACCTCTATATACAGTAGATCACACAGGATCCACCATTCACAATAGGTGATGTCACAGCTCACCCCCTCCTCCTGTACAATGACTGATAACACCTCTATATACAGTAGATAACACAGGATCGACCATTCACAATAGGTGATGTCACAGCTCACCTCCTCCCGTACAATGACCGATAACTCCTTTATATACAGTAGATAACACAGGATCCACCATTCACAATAGGTGATGTCACAGCTCACCTCCTCCCGTACAATGACCGATAACTCCTCTATATACAGTAGATAACACAGGAGGCACCATTCACAATAGGTGATGTCACAGCTCACCTCCTCCCGTACAATGACCGATAACTCCTCTATAGTAGATAACACAGGATCCACCATTCACAATAGGTGATGTCACAGCTCACCTCCTCCTCCTGTACAATGACTGATATCAGTCTATGTACAGTAGATAACACAGGATCCACCATTCACAATAGATGATGTCACAGCTCACCTCCTCCTCCTGAACAATGACTGATAACACCTCTATATACAGTAGATAACACAGGATCCACCATTCACAATAGATGATGTCACAGCTCACCTCCTCCTGAACAATGACTGATAACACCTCTATATACAGTAGATAAGACAGGATCCACCATTCACAATAGATGATGCCACAGCTCACCTCCTCCTGCTGAACAATGACTGATAACACCTCTATATACAGTAGATAACACAGGATCCACCATTCACAATAGATGATGTCACAGCTCACCTCCTCCTCCTGAACAATGACTGATAACACCTCTATATACAGTAGATAAGACAGGATCCACCATTCACAATAGATGATGCCACAGCTCACCTCCTCCTCCTGTAGAATGACTTATAACACCTCTATATACAGTAGATAACACAGGATCCACCATACACAATAGGTGATGTCACAGCTCACCTCCTCCTCCTGTACAATGACTGATAACACCTCTATATACAGTAGATAACACAGGATCCACCATTCACAATAGGTAATGTCACAGCTCACCTTCTCCTCCTGTACAATGACTGATAACACCTCTATATACAGTAGATAACACAGGATCCACCATTCACAATAGGTGATATCACAGCTCACCTCCTCCTCCTGTACAATGACTGATAACACCTCTGTATACAGTAGATAACACAGGATCCACCATACACAATAGGTGATTTCACAGCTCACCTCCTCCTCCTGTATAATGACTGATAACACCTCTATATACAGTAGATAACACAGGATCCACCATTCACAATAGGTGATGTCACAGCTCACCTCCTCCTCCTGTACAATGACTGATAACACCTCTATATACAGTAGATAACACAGGATCCACCATTCACAATAGGTAATGTCACAGTTCACCTCCTCCTCCTGTACAATGACCGATAACACCTCTATATACAGTAGATAACACAGGATCCACCATTTACAATAGGTGATGTCACAGCTCACCTCCTCCTCCTGTACAATGACTGATAACACCTCTATATACAGTAGATAACACAAGATGTCTGACCACTAGGAAGCGCTACTGTACTTTTTGATATTCATCTGGAAAAACATTAGGTGTCACCATCACCAGACGTCTGTGCTTAGTCCAAGAGACATATTGATCTTGCTCATTTTTCATAACCCGGGTTGATAGTTCATTTAAGCCCAATCAATAAAAAGCAATTTTAATTCCAGTTGTAAAGCGAGGATCTAACGGCGCTCATTAAATACACATTTCTCAAAGTTCATTAATATTTCATTTTTGATCTTAAAAACTTTAGATGTCGTTTCTCGCCAGTCGTAAATGGAACTTGAGGCTCTAAAATGTTCTGGGGAAATTATCTGATATTCAGTGAAATGTTATTATTTCCTCTTCATGGGGAAAGAGATGAAAGTCAGGATTAAGTGAGTCATCCATCAAGTGTGATTAGAATCAGACTTCACCGAGTGGTAGCAATGCTGCCCGGGCGTGTCAGAAACCAATATCGCCATGTTCCCGTGAAGTAATAGGCTCCTCTTAAGACTGCGACTTTCATTGAGTTCACAGTGAATCGGAATTACAATATATACCTGGAAATGATTTCTCTATAAAGTAGGGTTGACACGATGGTAAAGCGATGCAAAGAAATGACGGATCCGTGGAAATGAAAAGTTGTAGAGGTTATTACCCTGTGTAGCAAGTATTTGATTCTCCTATAGTGCCACCACAGGAGAAATGAAGCATTGCATTGCGCTCATTGAAACCAATCAAGGTACCTGCTGACATGCTTGGTCCTCTTTGATGATGCTCCCGCTTAGGCCTCATACAGCAGCGTGCAAGAAAATGATGGGGTCCAATATCAAAAGTCTGAAGTAAGACCCCCTCCTCCCCCTGAAAAAAGCTTACTGATGAGTGAGGTGGGGTCAAGGGTCAAAGGTGCAGTGAAAGAGGCACATAACTCACAACTAAAAAAAAGACGGGGTGAGGGCCACACAGAAATTGTACTCGTGCTAAAGTCCCTTAGTGTTCTCAGTCCCACAGTATGATATCTACATAGTGAATATCCCCCCACACAATTGCCCCCCCACAGTACCCTCCCTCACACAGTATGATATCTACATAGTGAATATCCCCCCACACAATTGCCCCCCCCACAGTACCCTCCCTCACACAGTATGATATCTACATAGTGAATATCCCCCCACACAATTGCCCCCCCACAGTGCCCTCCCTCACACAGTATGATGCCCCCACAGTGAATTCACGCTGCACAATTTGCCCTTCCACACACTATTTGATGCCCCCATGAGTGTCCCCCACCACAGTATGATGCTCTCACAATACCCACAATATGTTACCCCTACAGTATGATATCTACATAGTGAATATCCCCCCTACAGTACCCTCCCTCACACAGTATGATATCTACATAGTGAATATTCCCCCACACAATTGCCCCCCACAGTACCCTCCCTCACACATTATGATATCTACATAGTGAATATCCCCCCACACAATTGCCCCCCCACAGTACCCTCCCTCACACAGTATGATATCTACATAGTGAATATCCCCCCACACAATTGCCCCCCCACAGTACCCTCCCTCACACAGTATGATATCTACATAGTGAATATCCCCCCACACAATTGCCCCCCCACAGTGCCCTCCCTCACACAGTATGATATCTACATAGTGAATATCCCCCCACACAATTGCCCCCCCACAGTACCCTCCCTCACACAGTATGATATCTACATAGTGAATATCCCCCCACACAATTGCCCCCCCACAGTGCCCTCCCTCACACAGTATGATATCTACATAGTGAATATCCCCCCACACAATTGCCCCCCCCACAGTACCCTCCCTCACACAGTATGATATCTACATAATGAATATCCCCCCACACAATTGCCCCCCCACAGTGCCCTCCCTCACACAGTATGATGCCCCCACAGTGAATTCACGCTGCACAATTTGCCCTTCCACACACTATTTGATGCCCTCATGAGTGACCCCCACCACAGTATGATGCTCTCACAATACCCACAATATGTTACCCCTACAGTGAAGTTATTTACAGTAACCCCCACCTACCCAGTGGGATGCCTCCTCAAATAGTTTCTTCACACACACAGTTTGATGCCCCCGCAGTGCTCCCTACAAAGTATGATGCCCCCATAGTGAATTTCACCACAGAAGCCCCTACATACACAGTACAATGCTTCCACAAATAGTTTCCTCACACGCACAGTATGATGACCCCCACAGTGAATTCCCCACAGTAACCCCCACATACACAGGATGATAGCCCCACAAATAGCTTTCTCACACGTGCAGTATGATTCCCCCGCACTGACCCCAACACAGTATGATTGTCTTCATGCTAAATTCCCCCACAGTACATTACACTTACACAGTATGATGCCTCCACAAATAGTTTCCTCACGCACACAGTACGATGTCCCCACAATGAATTCACCACCGTAACCCCCACATACACAGTATGATGCCTCCACAAATAGTTTTCTCACGCACACAGTATGATGCCCCCACAGTGAATTCACCACAGTAACCCCCACATACACAGTATGATGCCTCCACAAATCGTTTCCTCACGCACACAGTATGATGTCCCTGCAGTGAAATCACCACCGTAACCCCCACATACACAGTATGATGCCTCCACAAATAGTTTCCTCACACACATTATGATGCCCCCACAGTGAATTCACCACAGTAACCCCCACATACACAGTATGATACCTCCACAAATCGTTTCCTCACGCACACAGTATGATGCCCCCACAGTGAATTCACCACAGTAACCCCCACATACACAGTATGATGCCTCCACAAATCGTTTCCTCACATACATTATGATGTCACCACAATGAATTCACCACAGTAACCCCCACATACACAGTATGATGCCTCCACAAATAGTTTCCTCACGCACACAGTATGATGCCCCCACAGTGAATACACCACAGTAACCCCCACATACACAGTATGATGCCTACAGAAATAGTTTCCTCACGCACACAGTATGATGTCCCCACAATGAATTCACCACAGAAAACCCCCACATACACAGTATGATGCCTCCACAAATAGTTTCCTCACGCACACAGTATGATGCCCCCACAGTGAATACACCACAGTAACCCCCACATACACAGTATGATGCCTACAGAAATAGTTTCCTCACGCACACAGTATGATGTCCCCACAATGAATTCACCACAGAAAACCCCCACATACACAGTATGATGCCTCCACAAATAGTTTTCTCACGCACACAGTATGATGCCCCCACAGTGAATACACCACAGTAACCCCCACATACACAGTATGATGCCTACAGAAATAGTTTCCTCACGCACACAGTATGATGTCCCCACAATGAATTCACCACAGAAAACCCCCACATACACAGTATGATGCCTCCACAAATAGTTTCCTCACGCACACAGTATGATGCCCCCACAGTGAATACACCACAGTAACCCCCACATACACAGTATGATGCCTATAGAAATAGTTTCCTCACGCACACAGTATGATGTCCCCACAATGAATTCACCACAGAAAACCCCCACATACACAGTATGATGCCTCCACAAATAGTTTTCTCACGCACACAGCATGATGTCCCCACAGTGAATTCACCACAGTAACCCCCACATACACAGTATGATGCCTCCACAAATCATTTCCTCACACACAGTATGATGCACCCACAGTGACTTCACCACATTAACCCCCACATACACAGTATGATGCCTCCACAAATAGTTTCCTCACGCACACAGTATGATGCCCCCACAGTGCCTCCACAGATAGTTTCCTCACACGCACAGTATGATGTCCCAGCACAGAATAATGTCTCCACAATTAATTTTTCTCACACAATTTGCCTCCACAGTACCCCCCACACTCTCAGTATAGTGCGCCAATGCAGTACGATGACCCAACAGTACCCCCACATGCACAGTACGATGTCCCACAGTACCCCTAAAACAGGATGATGCACCCACAGTTAATTCTCTCACATAATTTGCACCCACAGTACCCCTAAACTCACAGTATGATGCCATCCACAGTGCCCCATCACAGTATAATATCCCCACTGTGAATTCACCTACAGTATCCCTCCCACACACACATACAATAATGCCCCCCATAGTGCTCCCCAACACAATATGAAAAAAAATAGAGAGGTCTTACAAAGCTTCTCCTATAAACTTCCCAGTGGGAACCAGCGATCCATGACACATGGGTGGCATCTGAGTGTTATCCTTTTTTTTTTTTTTTTTTTAACCAACCCTTCATCTTGGAACGGGGAGTTTATTCAGGAAATCGGATTAAAAATGGATGCCTCAATATTTGGGGGACATGGACATAATCTGTGCTTGTAGACTGTTACAGCTATGTGCTGTCTCCGTAAAAAGCACGGATAGAAAACAAGAATAATGAAGTCTGAATGAGGCCTAACTGATACAGCCCTGAGCAACTGCCTGATCTATAAGCTCAGAATTCACTAACAGGCTAAGTGGAAGTTGGAGTTTATGAAGGATTTAATCACTATGTAGTTCAAAGGTACGCAACGTTTTACCAACTTTTTACATACTTTTATTTCAATTCTTTTCAACTTTTTCGATCTCTGATTGCTGCCAATAAACTGAAGACCTCTTCTTTATATCTGAGGTTAAGCGTCTGTCCTGATCCTTACCGTCTGACACAGGCGGCTGCTTCTTTCTGGTAACATAGTAACATAGTAACATAGTTAGTAAGGCCGAAAAAAGACATTTGTCCATCCAGTTCAGCCTATATTCCATCATAATAAATCCCCAGATCTACGTCCTTCTACAGAACCTAATAATTGTATGATACAATATTGTTCTGCTCCAGGAAGACATCCAGGCCTCTCTTGAACCCCTCGACTGAGTTCGCCATCACCACCTCCTCAGGCAAGCAATTCCAGATTCTCACTGCCCTAACAGTAAAGAATCCTCTTCTATGTTGGTGGAAAAACCTTCTCTCCTCCAGACGCAAAGAATGCCCCCTTGTGCCCGTCACCTTCCTTGGTATAAACAGATCCTCAGCGAGATATTTGTATTGTCCCCTTATATACTTATACATGGTTATTAGATCGCCCCTCAGTCGTCTTTTTTCTAGACTAAATAATCCTAATTTCGCTAATCTATCTGGGTATTGTAGTTCTCCCATCCCCTTTATTAATTTTGTTGCCCTCCTTTGTACTCTCTCTAGTTCCAGTATATCCTTCCTGAGCACCGGTGCCCAAAACTGGACACAGTACTCCATGTGCGGTCTAACTAGGGATTTGTACAGAGGCAGTATAATGCTCTCATCATGTGTATCCAGACCTCTTTTAATGCACCCCATGATCCTGTTTGCCTTGGCAGCTGCTGCCTGGCACTGGCTGCTCCAGGTAAGTTTATCATTAACTAGGATCCCCAAGTCCTTCTCCCTGTCAGATTTACCCAGTGGTTTCCCGTTCAGTGTGTAATGGTGATATTGATTCCCTCTTCCCATGTGTATAACCTTACATTTATCATTGTTAAACCTCATCTGCCACCTTTCAGCCCAAGTTTCCAACTTATCCAGATCCATCTGTAGCAGAATACTATCTTCTCTTGTATTAACTGCTTTACATAGTTTTGTATCATCTGCAAATATCGATATTTTACTGTGTAAACCTTCTACCAGATCATTAATGAATATGTTGAAGAGAACAGGTCCCAATACTGACCCCTGCGGTACCCCACTGGTCACAGCGACCCAGTTAGAGACTATACCATTTATAACCACCCTCTGCTTTCTATCACTAAGCCAGTTACTAACCCATTTACACACATTTTCCCCCAGGCCAAGCATTCTCATTTTGTGTACCAACCTCTTGTGCGGCACGGTATCAAACGCTTTGGAAAAATCGAGATATACCACGTCCAATGACTCACCGTGGTCCAGTCTATAGCTTACCTCTTCATAAAAACTGATTAGATTGGTTTGACAGGAGCGATTTCTCATAAACCCATGCTGATATGGAGTTAAACAGTTATTCTCATTGAGATAATCCAGAATAACATCCCTCAGAAACCCTTCAAATATTTTACCAACAATAGAGGTTAGACTTACTGGCCTATAATTTCCAGGTTCACTTTTAGAGCCCTTTTTGAATATTGGCACCACATTTGCTATGCGCCAGTCCTGCGGAACAGACCCTGTCGCTATAGAGTCACTAAAAATAAGAAATAATGGTTTATCTATTACATTACTTAGTTCTCTTAGTACTCGTGGGTGTATGCCATCCGGACCCGGAGATTTATCTATTTTAATCTTATTTAGCCGGTTTCGCACCTCTTCTTGGGTTAGATTGGTGACTCTTAATATAGGGTTTTCATTGTTTCTTGGGATTTCACCTAGCATTTCATTTTCCACCGTGAATACCGTGGAGAAGAAGGTGTTTAATATGTTAGCTTTTTCCTCGTCATCTACAACCATTCTTTCCTCACTATTTTTTAAGGGGCCTACATTTTCAGTTTTTATTCTTTTACTATTGATATAGTTGAAGAACAGTTTGGGATTAGTTTTACTCTCCTTAGCAATGTGCTTCTCTGTTTCCTTTTTGGCAGCTTTAATTAGTTTTTTAGATAAAGTATTTTTCTCCCTATAGTTTTTTAGAGCTTCAATGGTGCCATCCTGCTTTAGTAGTGCAAATGCTTTCTTTTTACTGTTAATTGCCTGTCTTACTTCTTTGTTTAGCCACATTGGGTTTTTCCTATTTCTAGTCCTTTTATTCCCACAAGATATAAACCGCTTACACTGCCTATTTAGGATGTTCTTAAACATTTCCCATTTATTATCTGTATTCTCATTTCTGAGGATATTGTCCCAGTCTACCAGATTAAGGGCATCTCTAAGCTGTTCAAACTTTGCCTTCCTAAAGTTCAATGTTTTTGTGACTCCCTGACAAGTCCCCCTAGTGAAAGACAGGTGAAACTGTCTGGTAACGTTGTTTTTCAGGTTCAACCTGGTAACGTTGTTTTTCAGGTTCAAAATAATGCAAGGAGAGATATTGAAATAGTGAGGAGTGAGAAACTAAGAAAGTTGCAGAGGATTTTTATTCTACAATGATATAAACAAAATTGGAAACTTGATTTAGGGTGTTCAATTTTACTGCAGCACTCCCAGAGGAGAAATGAAGCATTACAAGTAACTAATAATATCAATAGGTTATCCGTGTAATGGATGGACACCTTAGGTCCTCCAGAACAAAAAGCATTCTTTGAAGATCTGCGTAGAACTGATGGAAGGGTATAACATGAAGATTTATATATTTAGAGAGAGAGTATTTTTTTATTAAGGGGATTTTCATGTTAATGCGATCTGTCTACATTTCTACGCTGGTATAACACAGTCTAAGCTTTCAATGATGAAGCTGTTGGCTTTTTCTAGAGGCTGTTGTTACAGGAACGCGTCTGGTAGAAGAAAGGTAGCCCGTCGATGCAAATTAGCAGGTGCGCATGGTTGAAATTTGAAATGTTTGCTATCAAGGTAGTGGCGGAAAAATGATAACACACTGTGACGGCACATGAAGATTAACAAGAATATGATTGGGTAAATTAGTATTGAATGGCTTAATGCTCAGACCGTTTCATGTACCGCTGATCACTAGTAACGT
Source organism: Ranitomeya imitator (assembly GCF_032444005.1). Taxonomy (NCBI): domain Eukaryota; kingdom Metazoa; phylum Chordata; class Amphibia; order Anura; family Dendrobatidae; genus Ranitomeya; species Ranitomeya imitator. The sequence goes on from NC_091289.1 coordinate 25,761,892, forward strand.
CAGCAGTATAATCAATTGGCAGGAGGCATCGCAGTGTCGTAGGGAATTACCATCCGTCATCAAGCGTAGAGTCATAAAAATCTGGAAAAAATGCTGCAACATAAGAAAAGTCTAAAAGAATGGAAGGGTTAATAGTTTATTTTTTTATATATATATATATATATATCAATATTTGCTGTCAGCCCTTTACCTTCATTAACTCTTCTAGGTTCTTGATGCACTCTGGAGGAGGTTGATAGCACTAGTCACAGAAAGCCACCGAGCTCATGATTGGCAGCAGCGCTGTCGGCGTACTGTCAGTGCTGCAGACAATAACTGGGAATAGTGGCTGAGACGCAGAACTAGACCCAGGAAGGATGAGTAAAGAATGCTTTGTTTTTGAGAAACAAACCACAGTGGGGGAACAGGAGTTTTCCAAAATCAAAAAACCCCTATAATCTAGAAATGAGTTATCTATGGAATATAATTCTACCAATGTGCCGGGCGAAAATGAGCGGATGTTCAGCCTCTGCTGTAGACCCAATTAATTCTGAATCTTTTTACCGAATGTTGTTCCCAGGTTTGTTTGGGTCAAAATAAGTTCTCTTGTTTTTATGAAATAGTATTCCCATATTCATTCTTCACCGGTCATTCTTTGCCCCCAGCAGGCATCAGAGGGGTAGACATGGACGGCGGCACGGAGACAATATGGAGCTTCTGTTTGCATGGATCCTTTCTGTTAAGTCGATAAATCATCCTAAATTCATTGAAATCAAAAAGAAAAGAAAAGGAAATTGGCCCAATGTTCAAAAGCCAATCATCCCCATAAATAGGACCTGTTGGCACATTAGGACAGATGAGGAAAGATGTGAGCTAATATTTTGGAACACGGCTAATTCCCCTTTAGAAATCTTTTCTTTGCAGTGGGTCCAACAAGCGAGTCCATAATTGCCGTTAATGTTATTCACCCCCCTCTTGATAGATTCACAGTTTACAACCTTAAGACAATAGGACAACAGGCTTCAAAGGCTTCGCGAAGGAGAACAGTTGGGGGTTTACAATCGGAACATAAGCCTGGGTCTACAGCAATTAATTCTCCTGGGGAAAACAGAAGGGATGAAATAATCACATGCTGAAGCTTCAACGATTGTCATTAATTTAAAAAAAAAACAAACAGCAAAGAATTTTACTCATCATATAACTCTCTGGTGTAATTTATATTTCCATGGCAAAAAACGTTGAAAATTGAATAGAATTGACTAAAATTATTAATAATTACAAGTCTAGGAATTTACTATCACTGTCGTTCTGCATGCCGGTGACAGATGAGCCAATTGACCTGTCTCGAATTGAATTTGCCAAAAATTTGGGTTTTAAAAATGCTTTGAATTTCATTTATAAGAATCTAACAAAATAGGCGAGGGAAATGATGGGCATAAAATAATAAAACACTTTATATTCACCTATTCACACCACCTCCACCACATTTCCCGGTTCTTCCTCTGCCCCATTCGTCCCTGTGATAGTTTGTGGGGCCATTCAAGTGTTCATTTTTTTTTCTCGGACCAAGTGATCCTCGGAAAATAGCGGAGACATGTCTGATTTTGATCCAAGGGTTGGATCAAAATCACAATGCAAGTCTATGGATCTGTGAAAAAAAATCAGACCGCGCTTGGATGACATCCGATTTTTACAGACTGTCAGAATGGAGAGGGTGGAGAAAATTATTATTTTTTCCATTTCTCCATGTACGAAAAAAATCGAACGACACTCGTATCAATCTCTGATCAGAGTCTGATCAGAATTATCAGTCAGATTCTATCATATGTGAAAAAATTAGACATCTGAGTGAGGCTTTAAGGTGAGTGATTGACATTACTCAGGTGGAGGGCGAAGCACATCATTGACGTCAAAGACGTGTCATTCTCTTCCCCCACACATGATCATGTGAAACCAATCACTAGACTCAGAGCTGGAAGGGAGCACCAGAAGAACTAAAGACTAGGGATGGGCGAACCCGAACTGTAAAGTTCTGGACCCATACTGAACGTGTTCGGTCACAAAGTCCCGAACACGTGTTTCCATGGGAAACCTGTGTTACAGTTCAGGTCCAGTTCAGGTCCAGGGCCTGTAGGCTGTAAAAGCATAAAAATTAATAATAAATATATAATTATACTTACCTATCCAGCGACGCGTCCCCCCGTCCTGCTGTCTCCCGGCTGCATCTGCTTACGGGGCCGCTCATTACCTGCTGGCAGTATTCACTGCACCCAGCAGTCTTCGGCTTTTTCCGGCAGTGTTCATGCCACATGAACACTGCCAGAAAAAGCTAAAGACTGCCGAGTGCAGTGAATACTGTCGGAACTTAATGAGCGGCCCCGGAAGCAGATGTGGCCGGGAGACAGCGGGACGGGAGGACGAGTTACTGGACCGGTTTTACAGCCCCCCGCCCCATCCCATATCTGTAAAGTCCAAGCTCGGGGTTCAGATGCAAGTTCGCGTCATCTCCGGCCCCGAACTCTACAAAGAAACTCGGGCAAACCAGACGATCCCAATCATCGGGCGGTTCGCTCATCACTACTGAAGATCAGCACGTAGAACCATGGGCTGTGATGGAGGAAGTATAAGTTCAGTGGTGTAACTTGAAAAAGTTCCAATGGGGGCCCCAATTATTGCAAGTCTTGATCTTTTTATGTAGACTAAAAGGACTTCTTGGACCCCTTAGTCTCCAGGGCCCAGGTGTGATTGCTATACCTGCACCTATTGCAATAACACCCGTGAGTGAGATCCTAGGACAGGTGAGTATGATGTATTTTAGTATTGTTTAACTCCTTCTTTCTCTGTCTATTAAGCTTTGGGGGCACAAGAAATGTATTTTTCCAGCAATCGTGGGCTCTTTCGCATCAAATTGAATCCTCCATCCTAACCAACTGAATCTGCCCAAAACAAAAGACTACAGTTATATAGTTTTCTTCCTATAAGGCAATAATTGGACCAACATTTGCCTTATTTAGCGGCCATAGAACTAGCTCTGTGTTTTCTATGGACTCTTTGGAGACAGACATTTAGTGTTGCGGTTACTGCACCGTTTCCCACGCTTTGCCTATTTTTGTTTTACTGGTTGTTAATATTTTTCTGCTATTTTGCTAGCGCCTTAGATATTATTATCATCTTCAATGAGCGGAGAATACAAAGCAGAAGCAACAAAACCGGCATTGAAGCGCTAATACATGGCATTACGTTGCGTTCTTATTAAATTTATGAGACGGATTTAGCTCCTTCTCTCCTGAATGAAATCGCTGCTTCATTAGGCATCATCATGGGTTCAATATCTATTAACCTCGAAAAATGATTCCGCATGGCGTCTACCACACAGATTGTACAATTTGCTTATTTTTTCGTTTTTTTACTTCCCGGGTCTGACAAACACACAGTGTTGATAAGTATAAGAATTCTGCACAAATCTACATTCCGGGCCAGATTCTTAGTAGGAATGGTACAGCATTAACCTCTGCCAAGACCTGATTATCCGCCTCAGCTTGTGTCGACAGAGTAAAAATAATGGTATTGTTCAGATGCACTGAGGCTCCTGCATCTCCGTGAGGCTAATTTCATTATGGGAACATTCGCGGGTTAAGCAAGATGCCGATTCACCGCCTTGTCTGTGATTATTGCCTTGTCTGTCCCCAATTTGCTTGTCGAGCAGGTAAGGAATTAGAATAATCTTTATTTTCCAGAAAAAAATATTTGCTTTTGCCTTTTTTTTTATCTTGCTTCTTGCTGTACGATACTACAAAAAAACAGCAAGACGTTAAAGCCGTCAGACATGTTGTGAGTTATGGTTTCACAGCAGGACTAGACTAGAGTTATAACTTTTTTACGTATAGGTCAATAGAGTTGTATCAGGACTTTTTTTTTTGCCAGTGAAATTGTAGTTTTTATTATTATTATTTTGGGGATGATATGCTTTTCTGATTTCTTTTCATTCTTTTTTTTTTTTTTTTCAGAGAAAGTGATAAAAAAACAGCAATTCTGACATTTCTTTTTTTTTTTAAAGTTCTTCTTATGGGACAAATATTAAAGGTAATTTGTCCAGACAGTTATACATATAACTATATTAAATGTGTTTTTTTTTATTATTTAGAGATTTTGGCAAAAGAGGGAATGTGTCATCAAAAAATGACCTAATGCCTAAATCAAAATTTTGTTTTACATCTATTTTAAAAAAAAATATTTAGCAGTTTTTCTTTTCATATTAGAATTTTGTAATTCTTACTCTGGCCACTGAGGTTTTTCTAGACTCATTCTGCCTTTTAATTTAGGAAGAGTTTTCAGCAGGCTCATTATCATCATAGGTAGGCTTGCAATGACTGATAACACGACTATGCAACAGCTGAAAACAGAGGATCCACCAATCACAATAGTCAATATCACAGCTCCTCCGCCTTCACAATGACCTTTGCACATGGTCAGTAAATGCTTCCGTAGATTTTTTTTTTTACATTTTTCTTCATTTTTTTAATGCCCTTCCTAGGGAACTTGATCCTGTGATCACTTGTACTTTAAAAGTATGGACCCACCTCTTGACCATGGCCCATATAGGCAATTTGCATTTTGGCTGTTACAAATTGAAACCTGGGAAACTGCATCCATTCAAGTAATGGCCCCTTCACATTAAGCGACGCTGCAGCGATACCGACAACGATCCGGATCGCTGCAGCGTCGCTGTTTGGTCGCTGGAGAGCTGTCACACAGACCGCTCTCCAGCGACCAACGATGCTGGTAACCAGGGTAAACATCGGGTAACTAAGCGCAGGGCCGCGCTTAGTAACCCGATGTTTACCCTGGTTACCATCCTAAAAGTAAAAAAAACAAACAGTACATACTTACCTACCGCCGTCTGTCCTCCAGCGCTGTGCTCTGCACTCCTCCTGTACTGGCTGTGAGCGTCGGTCAGCCGGAAAGCAGAGCGGTGACGTCACCGCTCTTCTTTCCGGCCGCTGTGCTCACACAGACAGTACAGGAGGAGTGCAGAGCACAGCGCTGGAGGACAGACACGGGAGATCCAGCAACGAAATAAAGTTCTGGACTTTCTTCAGCGACCAACAATCTCCCAGCAGGGGCCTGATCGTTGGTCGCTGTCACACATAACGATTTTATTAACGATATCGTTGCTACGTCACAAAAAGCAACGATATCGTTAACAATATCGTTATGTGTGAAGGTACCTTTAATGTGGGCTTTGGCACGTGTCCAGGTGTTGGCCACAATTACAGATATGTTCACCCTTAACTTTTTACTTGAATTTTAGTTAAGGGTTTCCACAATATATAATATGCCAACTTGCTAGAAAAGCTCTTTACAGGGTGTAGTTCACATTACAACCACTGGGTGGTCACATATAGACACATACAGCATAGACATCTCCCAGCAGAGTATCGTTATATCATTTTTTTAAAGCATGTGCCGCACATTTTGGGTTATATTAGCAAAGAGAAAAAATACAATTTTGCTTCCCAGATCCCATACCAAGCTGATTTTAAAGAATAAAAAACTTTACAGTAATGGGAAACTTAATTAACATTAATTGAACTGTCAAAAGTCTGACCTATGGGATCCTCACTGATCCCAATGATGGGGCTCGGAAGTGCCCCATCTGCCCTATCTGTTATCTATGGGAATGCTGGGGATAGTGACGCTCTTAAGCAGTCATCTCTGTAATTTAAAGCCTTGGTGTCAGGATATGTGGGGGCGGTTGTACCCAACGATCCTGGGAAAGTGCCAGAGCGCACGGGGTGCATTATGTATTCAGTATGAACATATGTATCACTGAATAAACTAATAAAATATCATAATATTAATCCCATATGGCGAATGCTAAAAGGGAAAAAAAAACAAAATAGTAGAATCACTCTTTTTTAGTTACTTTGCTTCCCAACAAAATAGAGCAAAAAGAGTCCAGAAAGCCATATGGACCCCAAAATGGCAATGATAAATCAAACCTTGATCTCCATCGACTAAAAAATAATAACTTTATAGCTCTTGGAAAGCAAAGAGCAGAAATCGAAAGCGAAGAGCGGCCAATCAGGATTCTGTCATCCAAGGTCACGCATAAACCTGGAAGAGGTCCTGCTCTCACAAAATCGAAGTTATTACCATTCGTCTGTGTAGGGGATGTCTTCTAACGATGTGAATAAACTTTTTAAAATCATTAATTTAAAGGTTGCACAGCACTCAGATTACACTACTTTTGACATGGTTTGAGTTTGGAATAGGAAATGGGCTCCTATACTGTTCCTCGGGCTATGGATCCCTAGCTATCCCTGTCCCCAGGATTACCCCTGATGGTGGGGATGCCTGGGTCTCGTTCCTCACTATACTGCTGAGTAGAACCAATCTGTTAAGCGTATGGGCAGAACACAAACAAGTCAGACAGGCCGGAGCAAAACAGAAGCACAGTCACACAGGGAAAAATGATAAGGAATAAAAGTTTAAAGCCAGTGAGGCAACAAAGTAACATAAAGACATCAAGTGAAAAGGAAAGGTTTCACCAAACACCGCTTGCAATAACTTTCACCTCTCCAGACCAGGATAGACTAACTATAGCTGGCATTACCTGCTTAGTAAAGGAGAACACATGTTATTATGCAGTCACCATTATGTGGGAAGGTTCCGTATGGTGCAACACACCATAGGGTGGGGCTCCGATATAAGGTGGTGCACACAGTGCCAAGCAATGTTAATATAGCCATTTTTTACACCTCATGGTAACATTGCAATGGGTTATCTTTGGTTTTACAAAGCCCTGAAGCTGTAAGGTCTGCTGAGAATTGTAGTGTTCTCCACTACCCAGTAACTTGCATTATTCTTCAGGACGACATGCCTCAGTCCATGCAGCTGTCACACCTAAATCCTCGCTAAAGATTACTTAAGCACTACCCCTGTTAGCGAGCCCATTTATCCATTAACTGACTTTCTTACTTAGTGGAGAAAGGCTTAAAGCAGACGTGCAATTACCCACGCACTTTAGACTCTGAGAAGCATTTGCGAATATGATCCGAAAGTGATCTGAACCTTGTCGGGAATTGACGTCACATCATTCCATTGACTTGTTAAATGCTGAACTCCACATTATGGGAATGTGTTGTCAGGAGAAGGAGCCACTTCTCCTCTGCTCTTCAGATGACGCCTGTAGGTAAATTATGACGTCAATTTTACATTCTTGGAATTGACGGCTTTTTCTTTGAATGTCCATGCACACAGTAATGCCACGTGCACTGGCCTCGCTCGGTGCCGCATTAGATGGTGATTTGTGCATTGCCTTCCGTTGGGGTCTCCCTTTCTTTGCATACAGTGTAAAAATGATCAAATCATATAATGCTCAAATAACACCTCCATACGGCTACCCAAAATTAATGCAGCAACGTGCCAACAGCATTGCAAAAATGGGTAAAAGCTAATGCAAATATCAACATACAGTGACCAGATCATGGTTACATGCATAATCTGATGTGAGGACTAGTGCGATCAGATTCTCACCTGTATCAATGAGACATCATCTGTATCTATGAGACATCAGCAATGTAAGGAGTAGGGTTGAGCGAAACGGATCGTTCATTTTCAAAAGTCGCCGACTTTTGGCAAAGTCGGGGTCATGAAACCCGACCCGATCCCTGTGTGGGGTCGGCCATGCGGTACACGACTTTTGCGCCAAAGTCGCGTTTCGTATGACGCGCTTGGCGCCATTTTTTTCAGCCAATGAAGGGGCGGGGGCAGAGTAATGACATAGGTCTTAGGGGCGTGGACGCCTATCGCCATGTTGTCGCTTGTGCGATGTAGCGATTTGCACTGTGTAACACCAGCTTTTCAGTTCAGGGACGGACGGAGGGGAGAGAGAGAGAGAGAGAGAAAAAAAAAAAAAAAAATTCCCATTGGCTTTGCATTGGGTTTCGTGTTTCGGTCGATCCTCGACTTTTCGCCATAATCGGCCGATTTCACTCGACTCAACTTTTGAGATAGTCGGGTTTCGCGAAACCCGGCTCGACCCTAAAAAAGTCAAGGTCGCTCAACCCTAGTAAGGAGTGTGATCGGTGCTTGCGGGGATTAGCCCTATGCAAACATGCAGGACGCACACCCCAAAAGTCCAGCTGTGCTCAAGGGTCTGTGTTACCTATGGTGTTTCTGTGTTTTATGAGACATCACATCTTCTCACCTGTATCTATGAGACATCACATCTCACCTGTATCTATGAGACAGCAGATCTTCTCACCTGTATCTATGAGACATCAAATCTTCTCACCTGTATCTATGAGACAGCAGATCTTCTCTCCTGTATCTATGAGATATCACATCTTCTCTCCTGTATCTATGAGATATCACATCTTCTCACCTGTATCTATAAGAAATCACATCTTCTCACCTGTATCTATAAGAAATCACATCTTCTCACCTGTATCTATGAGACAGCAGATCTTCTCTCCTGTATCTATGAGACATCAAATCTTCTCACCTGTATCTATGAGACATCACATCTTCTCACCTGTATCTATGAGACAGCAGATCTTCTCACCTGTATCTATGAGACATCAAATCTTCTCACCTGTATCTATGAGACATCAAATCTTCTCACCTGTATCTATGAGACATCAAATCTTCTCACCTGTATCTATGAGACAGCAGATCTTCTCTCCTGTATCTATGAGATATCACATCTTCTCACCTGTATCTATAAGAAATCACATCTTCTCACCTGTATCTATGAGACATCAAATCTTCTCTCCTGTATCTATGAGACATCAAATCTTTTCACCTGTATCTATGAGACAGCAGATCTTCTCTCCTGTATCTATGAGACATCAAATCTTCTCACCTGTATCTATGAGACAGCAGATCTTCTCACCTGTATCTATGAGACATCAAATCTTCTCACCTGTATCTATGAGACAGCAGATCTTCTCTCCTGTATCTATGAGATATCACATCTTCTCACCTGTATCTATAAGAAATCACATCTTCTCACCTGTATCTATAAGAAATCACATCTTCTCACCTGTATCTATGAGACATCACATCTTCTCACCTGTATCTATGAGACATCACATCTTCTCACCTGTATCTATGAGACATCACATCTTCTCACCTGTATCTATGAGACAGCAGATCTTCTCTCCTGTATCTATAAGAAATCACATCTTCTCACCTGTATCTATGAGACATCACATCTTCTCTCCTGTATCTGAGACATCACATCTTCTCACCTGTATCTATGAGACATCACATCTTCTCACCTATATCTAAGTGACATCACATCTTCTCACCTGTATCTATGAGACAGCAGATCTTCTCTCCTGTATCTATGAGACATCAGATCTTCTCACCTGTATCTATGAGACAGCAGATCTTCTCACCTGTATCTATGAGACATCAAATCTTCTCTCCTGTATCTATGAGACATCAAATCTTCTCTCCTGTATCTATGAGACAGCAGATCTTCTCACCTGTATCTATGAGACATCACATCTTCTCACCTGTATCTATGAGACATCAAATCTTCTCACCTGTATCTATGAGACATCAGATCTGCTCACCTGTATCTATGAGACATCAGATCTTCTCACCTGTATCTATGAGACCTCAGATCTGCTCACCTGTATCTATGAGACATCACATCTTCTCTCCTGTATCTATGAGACATCACATCTTCTCACCTGTATCTATGAGACAGCAGATCTCACCTGTATCTATGAGACATCACATCTTCTCACCTGTATCTATGAGACATCACATCTTCTCTCCTGTATCTATGAGACATCAAATCTTCTCTCCTGTATCTATGAGACATCAAATCTTCTCTCCTGTATCTATGAGACATCAAATTTCTCTCCTGTATCTATGAGACATCAAATCTTCTCTCCTGTATCTATGAGACATCAAATCTTCTCTCCTGTATCTATGAGACAGCAGATCTTCTCACCTGTATCTATGAGACATCAAATCTTCTCTCCTGTATCTATGAGACCTCAGATCTGCTCACCTGTATCTATGAGACATCACATCTTCTCACCTGTATCTATGAGGCATCAAATCTTCTCTCCTGTATCTATGAGACATCAAATCTTCTCTCCTGTATCTATGAGACAGCAGATGTTCTCACCTGTATCTATGAGACATCAAATCTTCTCTCCTGTATCTATGAGACCTCAGATCTGCTCACCTGTATCTATGAGACATCACATCTTCTCACCTGTATCTATGAGACAGCAGATCTTCTCTCCTGTATCTATGAGACATCACATCTTCTCACCTGTATCTATGAGACAGCAGATCTTCTCACCTGTATCTATGAGACATCAAATCTTCTCTCCTGTATCTATGAGACATCAAATCTTCTCTCCTGTATCTATGAGACAGCAGATCTTCTCACCTGTATCTATGAGACATCACATCTTCTCACCTGTATCTATGAGACATCACATCTTCTCTCCTGTATCTATGAGACATCAAATTTCTCTCCTGTATCTATGAGACATCAAATCTTCTCACCTGTATCTATGAGACAGCAGATCTTCTCTCCTGTATCTATGAGACATCAAATCTTCTCTCCTGTATCTATGAGACATCAAATCTTCTCTCCTGTATCTATGAGACATCAAATCTTCTCTCCTGTATCTATGAGACATCAAATCTTCTCTCCTGTATCTATGAGACAGCAGATCTTCCCACCGGTATCTGAGATATCAGATGTACTCACCTGTATCTATCAAACATCAGGTCTTCTCATCTGCATACATGAGACATCAGATTTTTTTTACCTGTATCTACGAGACCTCAGATCTGCTCACCTGTATCAATGAGACATCACATCTTCTCACCTGTATCTATGAGACAGCAGATCTTCTCACCTGTATCTATGAGACATCAAATCTTCTCACCTGTATCTATGAGACATCAAATCTTCTCACCTGTATCTATGAGACATCAAATCTTCTCACCTGTATCTATGAGACATCAAATCTTCTCTCCTGTATCTATGAGACAGCAGATCTTCTCACCTGTATCTATGAGACATCAAATCTTCTCTCCTGTATCTATGAGACATCAAATCTTCTCTCCTGTATCTATGAGATATCACATCTTCTCACCTGTATCTATGAGACAGCAGATCTTCTCACCTGTATCTATGAGACATCAAATCTTCTCTCCTGTATCTATGAGACATCAAATCTTCTCTCCTGTATCTATGAGATATCACATCTTCTCACCTGTATCTATGAGACAGCAGATCTTCTCTCCTGTATCTATGAGACATCACATCTTCTCACCTGTATCTATGAGACAGCAGATCTTCTCACCTATATCTAAGTGACATCACATCTTCTCACCTGTATCTATGAGACATCACATCTTCTCACCTGTATCTATGAGACATCAAATCTTCTCTCCTGTATCTATGAGACATCAGATCTTCTCACCTGTATCTATGAGACATCACATCTTCTCACCTGTATCTATGAGACATCAAATCTTCTCACCTGTATCTATGAGACATCAAATCTTCTCTCCTGTATCTATGAGACATCAGATCTGCTCACCTGTATCTATGAGACAGCAGATCTTCTCACCTGTATCTATGAGACATCACATCTTCTCACCTGTATCTATGAGACATCAAATCTTCTCACCTGTATCTATGAGACATCAAATCTTCTCTCCTGTATCTATGAGACAGCAGATCTTCTCACCTGTATCTATGAGACATCAAATCTTCTCACCTGTATCTATGAGACATCAAATCTTCTCTCCTGTATCTATGAGACAGCAGATCTTCTCACCTGTATCTATGAGACATCAAATCTTCTCTCCTGTATCTATGAGACATCACATCTTCTCACCTGTATCTATGAGACAGCAGATCTTCTCACCTGTATCTATGAGACATCAAATCTTCTCACCTGTATCTATGAGACAGCAGATCTTCTCACCTGTATCTGTGAGACATCAAATCTTCTCACCTGTATCTATGAGACATCAAATCTTCTCTCCTGTATCTATGAGACATCAGATCTTCTCACCTGTATCTATGAGACATCAAATCTTCTCTCCTGTATCTATGAGACAGCAGATCTTCTCACCTATATCTAAGTGACATCACATCTTCTCACCTGTATCTATGAGACAGCAGATCTTCTCACCTGTATCTATGAGACATCAAATCTTCTCACCTGTATCTATGAGACATCAAATCTTCTCACCTGTATCTATGAGACATCAAATCTTCTCACCTGTATCTATGAGACATCAAATCTTCTCTCCTGTATCTATGAGACAGCAGATCTTCTCACCTGTATCTATGAGACATCAAATCTTCTCTCCTGTATCTATGAGACATCAAATCTTCTCTCCTGTATCTATGAGACAGCAGATCTTCTCACCTGTATCTATGAGACATCAAATCTTCTCACCTGTATCTATGAGACAGCAGATCTTCTCTCCTGTATCTATGAGACATCACATCTTCTCACCTGTATCTATGAGACAGCAGATCTTCTCACCTGTATCTATGAGACAGCAGATCTTCTCACCTATATCTAAGTGACATCACATCTTCTCACCTGTATCTATGAGACATCACATCTTCTCACCTGTATCTATGAGACATCAAATCTTCTCTCCTGTATCTATGAGACATCAGATCTTCTCACCTGTATCTATGAGACATCACATCTTCTCACCTGTATCTATGAGACATCAAATCTTCTCACCTGTATCTATGAGACATCAAATCTTCTCACCTGTATCTATGAGACATCAGATCTGCTCACCTGTATCTAGGAGACAGCAGATCTTCTCACCTGTATCTATGAGACATCACATCTTCTCACCTGTATCTATGAGACATCAAATCTTCTCACCTGTATCTATGAGACATCAAATCTTCTCTCCTGTATCTATGAGACAGCAGATCTTCTCACCTGTATCTATGAGACATCAAATCTTCTCTCCTGTATCTATGAGACATCAAATCTTCTCTCCTGTATCTATGAGACAGCAGATCTTCTCACCTGTATCTATGAGACATCAAATCTTCTCACCTGTATCTATGAGACAGCAGATCTTCTCACCTGTATCTGTGAGACATCAAATCTTCTCACCTGTATCTATGAGACATCAAATCTTCTCTCCTGTATCTATGAGACATCACATCTTCTCACCTGTATCTATGAGACATCAAATCTTCTCACCTGTATCTATGAGACAGCAGATCTTCTCACCTGTATCTATGAGACATCAAATCTTCTCTCCTGTATCTATGAGACATCAGATCTTCTCACCTGTATCTATGAGACATCAAATCTTCTCACCTGTATCTATGAGACATCAAATCTTCTCTCCTGTATCTATGAGACAGCAGATCTTCTCACCTGTATCTATGAGACATCAAATCTTCTCACCTGTATCTATGAGACATCAGATCTTCTCACCTGTATCTATGAGACATCAGATCTTCTCACCTGTATCTATGAGACATCAAATCTTCTCTCCTGTATCTATGAGACAGCAGATCTTCTCACCTGTATCTATGAGACATCAAATCTTCTCTCCTGTATCTATGAGACATCAAATCTTCTCTCCTGTATCTATGAGACAGCAGATCTTCTCACCTGTATCTATGAGACATCAAATCTTCTCACCTGTATCTATGAGACAGCAGATCTTCTCACCTGTATCTGTGAGACATCAAATCTTCTCACCTGTATCTATGAGACATCAAATCTTCTCTCCTGTATCTATGAGACATCAGATCTTCTCACCTGTATCTATGAGACATCAAATCTTCTCTCCTGTATCTATGAGACAGCAGATCTTCTCACCTATATCTAAGTGACATCAGATCTTCTCACCTGTATCTATGAGACATCAGATCTTCTCACCTGTATCTATGAGACATCAGATCTTCTCACCTGTATCTATGAGACATCAGATCTTCTCACCTGTATCTATGAGACATCAAATCTTCTCTCCTGTATCTATGAGACATCAAATCTTCTCTCCTGTATCTATGAGACATCAGATCTTCTCACCTGTATCTATGAGACATCAAATCTTCTCTCCTGTGTCTATGAGACATCAAATCTTCTCTCCTGTATCTATGAGACAGCAGATCTTCTCACCTGTATCTATGAGACATCAAATCTTCTCTCCTGTGTCTATGAGACATCAAATCTTCTCTCCTGTATCTATGAGACAGCAGATCTTCTCACCTGTATCTATGAGACATCAAATCTTCTCACCTGTATCTATGAGACAGCAGATCTTCTCACCTGTATCTATGAGACATCAAATCTTCTCTCCTGTATCTATGAGACATCAGATCTTCTCACCTGTATCTATGAGACATCAAATCTTCTCACCTGTATCTATGAGACATCAAATCTTCTCTCCTGTATCTATGAGACAGCAGATCTTCTCACCTGTATCTATGAGACATCAAATCTTCTCACCTGTATCTATGAGACATCAGATCTTCTCACCTGTATCTATGAGACATCAGATCTTCTCACCTGTATCTATGAGACATCAAATCTTCTCTCCTGTATCTATGAGACAGCAGATCTTCTCACCTGTATCTATGAGACATCAAATCTTCTCTCCTGTATCTATGAGACATCAAATCTTCTCTCCTGTATCTATGAGACAGCAGATCTTCTCACCTGTATCTATGAGACATCAAATCTTCTCACCTGTATCTATGAGACAGCAGATCTTCTCACCTGTATCTGTGAGACATCAAATCTTCTCACCTGTATCTATGAGACATCAAATCTTCTCTCCTGTATCTATGAGACATCAGATCTTCTCACCTGTATCTATGAGACATCAAATCTTCTCTCCTGTATCTATGAGACAGCAGATCTTCTCACCTGTATCTATGAGACATCAAATCTTCTCTCCTGTATCTATGAGACAGCAGATCTTCTCACCTGTATCTATGAGACATCAAATCTTCTCACCTGTATCTATGAGACATCAGATCTTCTCACCTGTATCTATGAGACATCAGATCTTCTCACCTGTATCTATGAGACATCAAATCTTCTCTCCTGTATCTATGAGACAGCAGATCTTCTCACCTGTATCTATGAGACATCAAATCTTCTCTCCTGTATCTATGAGACAGCAGATCTTCTCACCTGTATCTTTGAGACATCAAATCTTCTCTCCTGTATCTATGAGACAGCAGATCTTCTCACCTGTATCTATGAGACATCAAATCATCTCTCCTGTATCTATGAGACATCAGATCTTCTCACCTGTATCTATGAGACCTCAGATCTGCTCACCTGTATCTATGAGACATCACATCTTCTCTCCTGTATCTATGAGACATCAAATCTTCTCTCCTGTATCTATGAGACAGCAGATCTTCTCACCTGTATCTATGAGACATCAAATCTTCTCACCTGTATCTATGAGACATCAAATCTTCTCACCTGTATCTATGAGACATCAGATCTTCTCACCTGTATCTATGAGACATCACATCTTCTCACCTGTATCTATGAGACATCACATCTTCTCACCTGTATCTATGAGACATCACATCTTCTCACCTGTATCTATGAGACATCAAATCTTCTCTCCTGTATCTATGAGACAGCAGATCTTCTCACCTGTATCTATGAGACATCAAATCTTCTCTCCTGTATCTATGAGACCTCAGATCTTCTCACCTGTATCTATGAGACATCAAATCTTCTCTCCTGTATCTATGAGACATCACATCTTCTCTCCTGTATCTATGAGACATCAAATCTTCTCTCCTGTATCTATGAGACATCAAATCTTCTCTCCTGTATCTATGAGACATCAAATCTTCTCTCCTGTATCTATGAGACATCAAATCTTCTCTCCTGTATCTATGAGACATCAAATTTCTCTCCTGTATCTATGAGACAGCAGATCTTCTCACCTGTATCTATGAGACATCAAATCTTCTCTCCTGTATCTATGAGACATCAAATTTCTCTCCTGTATCTATGAGACAGCAGATCTTCTCACCTGTATCTATGAGACATCAAATCTTCTCTCCTGTATCTATGAGACATCAAATTTCTCTCCTGTATCTATGAGACATCAAATCTTCTCTCCTGTATCTATGAGACATCAAATCTTCTCACCTGTATCTATGAGACATCAGATCTGCTCACCTGTATCTATGAGACATCAAATCTTCTCACCTGTATCTATGAGACATCAAATCTTCTCACCTGTATCTATAAGAAATCACATCTTCTCACCTGTATCTATGAGACAGCAGATCTTCTCACCTGTATCTATGAGACATCAAATCTTCTCACCTGTATCTATAAGAAATCACATCTTCTCACCTGTATCTATGAGACAGCAGATCTTCTCACCTGTATCTATGAGACATCAAATCTTCTCACCTGTATCTATGAGACATCAAATCTTCTCACCTGTATCTATGAGACATCAAATCTTCTCTCCTGTATCTATGAGACATCAGATCTTCTCACCTGTATCTATGAGACAGCAGATCTTCTCACCTGCATCTATGAGACATCAAATCTTCTCTCCTGTATCTATGAGACATCAAATCTTCTCTCCTGTATCTATGAGACCTCAGATCTTCTCACCTGTATCTATGAGACATCAAATCTTCTCTCCTGTATCTATGAGACATCAAATCTTCTCTCCTGTATCTATGAGACCTCAGATCTTCTCACCTGTATCTATGAGACATCAGATCTTCTCACCTGTATCTATGAGACAGCAGATCTTCTCACCTGTATCTATGAGACATCAAATCTTCTCACCTGTATCTATGAGACATCAAATCTTCTCACCTGTATCTATGAGACATCAAATCTTCTCTCCTGCATCTATGAGACATCAGATCTTCTCACCTGTATCTATGAGACAGCAGATCTTCTCACCTGTATCTATGAGACATCAAATCTACTCTCCTGTATCTATGAGACAGCAGATCTTCTCACCTGTATCTATGAGACATCAAATCTTCTCTCCTGTATCTATGAGACATCAAATCTTCTCTCCTGTATCTATGAGACCTCAGATCTTCTCACCTGTATCTATGAGACATCAGATCTTCTCACCTGTATCTATGAGACAGCAGATCTTCTCACCTGTATCTATGAGACATCAAATCTTCTCTCCTGTATCTATGAGACATCAAATCTTCTCTCCTGTATCTATGAGACATCAAATTTCTCTCCTGTATCTATGAGACAGCAGATCTTCTCACCTGTATCTATGAGACATCAAATCTTCTCTCCTGTATCTATGAGACATCAAATTTCTCTCCTGTATCTATGAGACCTCAGATCTGCTCACCTGTATCTATGAGACATCACATCTTCTCACCTGTATCTATGAGACATCAAATCTTCTCTCCTGTATCTATGAGACCTCAGATCTGCTCACCTGTATCTATGAGACATCACATCTTCTCTCCTGTATCTATGAGACATCAAATCTTCTCTCCTGTATCTATGAGACATCAAATCTTCTCTCCTGTATCTATGAGACATCAAATCTTCTCTCCTGTATCTATGAGACCTCAGATCTTCTCACCTGTATCTATGAGACATCAGATCTTCTCACCTGTATCTATGAGACAGCAGATCTTCTCACCTGTATCTATGAGACATCAGATCTTCTCACCTGTATCTATGAGACATCAAATCTTCTCTCCTGTATCTATGAGACAGCAGATCTTCTCACCTGTATCTATGAGACATCAAATCTTCTCTCCTGTATCTATGAGACAGCAGATCTTCCCACCGGTATCTGAGATATCAGATGTACTCACCTGTATCTATCAAACATCAGGTCTTCTCATCTGCATACATGAGACATCAGATTTTTTTTACCTGTATCTACGAGACCTCAGATCTGCTCACCTGTATCAATGAGACATCACATCTTCTCACCTGTATCTATGAGACAGCAGATCTTCTCACCTGTATCTATGAGACATCAAATCTTCTCACCTGTATCTATGAGACATCAAATCTTCTCACCTGTATCTATGAGACATCAAATCTTCTCACCTGTATCTATGAGACATCAAATCTTCTCTCCTGTATCTATGAGACAGCAGATCTTCTCACCTGTATCTATGAGACATCAAATCTTCTCTCCTGTATCTATGAGACATCAGATCTTCTCACCTGTATCTATGAGACATCAAATCTTCTCTCCTGTATCTATGAGACATCAAATCTTCTCACCTGTATCTATGAGACATCAAATCTTCTCACCTGTATCTATGAGACATCAGATCTTCTCACCTGTATCTATGAGACATCAAATCTTCTCACCTGTATCTATGAGACATCAGATCTTCTCACCTGTATCTATGAGACATCAAATCTTCTCTCCTGTATCTATGAGACAGCAGATCTTCCCACCGGTATCTGAGATATCAGATGTACTCACCTGTATCTATCAAACATCAGGTCTTCTCATCTGCATACATGAGACATCAGATTTTTTTTACCTGTATCTACGAGACCTCAGATCTGCTCACCTGTATCAATGAGATATCACATCTTCTCACCTGTATCTATGAGACAGCAGATCTTCTCACCTGTATCTATGAGACATCAAATCTTCTCACCTGTATCTATGAGACATCAAATCTTCTCACCTGTATCTATGAGACATCAAATCTTCTCACCTGTATCTATGAGACATCAAATCTTCTCTCCTGTATCTATGAGACAGCAGATCTTCTCACCTGTATCTATGAGACATCAAATCTTCTCTCCTGTATCTATGAGACATCAAATCTTCTCTCCTGTATCTATGAGACAGCAGATCTTCTCACCTGTATCTATGAGACATCAAATCTTCTCACCTGTATCTATGAGACAGCAGATCTTCTCTCCTGTATCTATGAGACATCACATCTTCTCACCTGTATCTATGAGACAGCAGATCTTCTCACCTATATCTAAGTGACATCACATCTTCTCACCTGTATCTATGAGACAGCAGATCTTCTCACCTGTATCTATGAGACATCACATCTTCTCACCTGTATCTATGAGACATCAAATCTTCTCACCTGTATCTATGAGACATCAAATCTTCTCACCTGTATCTATGAGACATCAGATCTGCTCACCTGTATCTATGAGACAGCAGATCTTCTCACCTGTATCTATGAGACATCACATCTTCTCACCTGTATCTATGAGACATCAAATCTTCTCACCTGTATCTATGAGACATCAAATCTTCTCTCCTGTATCTATGAGACAGCAGATCTTCTCACCTGTATCTATGAGACATCAAATCTTCTCTCCTGTATCTATGAGACATCAAATCTTCTCACCTGTATCTGTGAGACATCAAATCTTCTCACCTGTATCTATGAGACAGCAGATCTTCTCACCTGTATCTGTGAGACATCAAATCTTCTCACCTGTATCTATGAGACATCAAATCTTCTCTCCTGTATCTATGAGACATCAGATCTTCTCACCTGTATCTATGAGACATCAAATCTTCTCTCCTGTATCTATGAGACAGCAGATCTTCTCACCTATATCTAAGTGACATCACATCTTCTCACCTGTATCTATGAGACAGCAGATCTTCTCACCTGTATCTATGAGACATCAAATCTTCTCACCTGTATCTATGAGACATCAAATCTTCTCACCTGTATCTATGAGACATCAGATCTGCTCACCTGTATCTATGAGACATCAAATCTTCTCTCCTGTATCTATGAGACAGCAGATCTTCTCACCTGTATCTATGAGACATCAAATCTTCTCTCCTGTATCTATGAGACATCAAATCTTCTCTCCTGTATCTATGAGACAGCAGATCTTCTCACCTGTATCTATGAGACATCAAATCTTCTCACCTGTATCTATGAGACAGCAGATCTTCTCACCTGTATCTGTGAGACATCAAATCTTCTCACCTGTATCTATGAGACATCAAATCTTCTCTCCTGTATCTATGAGACATCAGATCTTCTCACCTGTATCTATGAGACATCAAATCTTCTCACCTGTATCTATGAGACATCAAATCTTCTCTCCTGTATCTATGAGACAGCAGATCTTCTCACCTGTATCTATGAGACATCAAATCTTCTCTCCTGTATCTATGAGACCTCAGATCTTCTCACCTGTATCTATGAGACAGCAGATCTTCTCACCTGTATCTATGAGACATCAAATCTTCTCTCCTGTATCTATGAGACAGCAGATCTTCTCACCTGTATCTATGAGACATCAAATCTTCTCTCCTGTATCTATGAGACATCAGATCTTCTCACCTGTATCTATGAGACCTCAGATCTGCTCACCTGTATCTATGAGACATCACATCTTCTCTCCTGTATCTATGAGACATCAAATCTTCTCTCCTGTATCTATAAGACAGCAGATCTTCTCACCTGTATCTGTGAGACATCAAATCTTCTCACCTGTATCTATGAGACATCAAATCTTCTCTCCTGTATCTATGAGACAGCAGATCTTCTCACCTATATCTAAGTGACATCACATCTTCTCACCTGTATCTATGAGACAGCAGATCTTCTCACCTGTATCTATGAGACATCAAATCTTCTCACCTGTATCTATGAGACATCAAATCTTCTCACCTGTATCTATGAGACATCAGATCTGCTCACCTGTATCTATGAGACATCAAATCTTCTCTCCTGTATCTATGAGACAGCAGATCTTCTCACCTGTATCTATGAGACATCAAATCTTCTCTCCTGTATCTATGAGACATCAAATCTTCTCTCCTGTATCTATGATTCAGCAGATCTTCTCACCTGTATCTATGAGACATCAAATCTTCTCACCTGTATCTATGAGACAGCAGATCTTCTCACCTGTATCTGTGAGACATCAAATCTTCTCACCTGTATCTATGAGACATCAAATCTTCTCTCCTGTATCTATGAGACATCAGATCTTCTCACCTGTATCTATGAGACATCAAATCTTCTCTCCTGTATCTATGAGACAGCAGATCTTCTCACCTGTATCTATGAGACATCAAATCTTCTCTCCTGTATCTATGAGACAGCAGATCTTCTCACCTGTATCTATGAGACATCAAATCTTCTCACCTGTATCTATGAGACATCAGATCTTCTCACCTGTATCTATGAGACATCAGATCTTCTCACCTGTATCTATGAGACATCAAATCTTCTCTCCTGTATCTATGAGACAGCAGATCTTCTCACCTGTATCTATGAGACATCAAATCTTCTCTCCTGTATCTATGAGACAGCAGATCTTCTCACCTGTATCTTTGAGACATCAAATCTTCTCTCCTGTATCTATGAGACAGCAGATCTTCTCACCTGTATCTATGAGACATCAAATCTTCTCTCCTGTATCTATGAGACCTCAGATCTTCTCACCTGTATCTATGAGACCTCAGATCTTCTCACCTGTATCTATGAGACATCACATCTTCTCTCCTGTATCTATGAGACATCAAATCTTCTCTCCTGTATCTATGAGACAGCAGATTTTCTCACCTGTATCTATGAGACATCAAATCTTCTCACCTGTATCTATGAGACATCAAATCTTCTCACCTGTATCTATGAGACATCAGATCTTCTCACCTGTATCTATGAGACATCACATCTTCTCACCTGTATCTATGAGACATCACATCTTCTCACCTGTATCTATGAGACATCACATCTTCTCACCTGTATCTATGAGACATCAAATCTTCTCTCCTGTATCTATGAGACAGCAGATCTTCTCACCTGTATCTATGAGACATCAAATCTTCTCTCCTGTATCTATGAGACCTCAGATCTTCTCACCTGTATCTATGAGACATCAAATCTTCTCTCCTGTATCTATGAGACAGCAGATCTTCTCACCTGTATCTATGAGACAGCAGATCTTCTCACCTGTATCTATGAGACATCAAATCTTCTCTCCTGTATCTATGAGACAGCAGATCTTCTCACCTGTATCTATGAGACATCAAATCTTCTCTCCTGTATCTATGAGACATCAGATCTTCTCACCTGTATCTATGAGACCTCAGATCTGCTCACCTGTATCTATGAGACATCACATCTTCTCTCCTGTATCTATGAGACATCAAATCTTCTCTCCTGTATCTATGAGACAGCAGATCTTCTCACCTGTATCTATGAGACATCAAATCTTCTCACCTGTATCTATGAGACATCAAATCTTCTCACCTGTATCTATGAGACATCAGATCTTCTCACCTGTATCTATGAGACATCACATCTTCTCACCTGTATCTATGAGACATCACATCTTCTCACCTGTATCTATGAGACATCACATCTTCTCACCTGTATCTATGAGACATCAAATCTTCTCTCCTGTATCTATGAGACAGCAGATCTTCTCACCTGTATCTATGAGACATCAAATCTTCTCTCCTGTATCTATGAGACCTCAGATCTTCTCACCTGTATCTATGAGACAGCAGATCTTCTCACCTGTATCTATGAGACATCAAATCTTCTCTCCTGTATCTATGAGACAGCAGATCTTCTCACCTGTATCTATGAGACAGCAGATCTTCTCACCTGTATCTATGAGACATCAAATCTTCTCTCCTGTATCTATGAGACATCAAATCTTCTCTCCTGTATCTATGAGACCTCAGATCTTCTCACCTGTATCTATGAGACAGCAGATCTTCTCACCTGTATCTATGAGACATCAAATCTTCTCTCCTGTATCTATGAGACATCACATCTTCTCTCCTGTATCTATGAGACATCAAATCTTCTCTCCTGTATCTATGAGACATCAAATCTTCTCTCCTGTATCTATGAGACATCAAATCTTCTCTCCTGTATCTATGAGACATCAAATCTTCTCTCCTGTATCTATGAGACATCAAATTTCTCTCCTGTATCTATGAGACAGCAGATCTTCTCACCTGTATCTATGAGACATCAAATCTTCTCTCCTGTATCTATGAGACATCAAATTTCTCTCCTGTATCTATGAGACAGCAGATCTTCTCACCTGTATCTATGAGACATCAAATCTTCTCTCCTGTATCTATGAGACATCAAATTTCTCTCCTGTATCTATGAGACATCAAATCTTCTCTCCTGTATCTATGAGACATCAAATCTTCTCACCTGTATCTATGAGACATCAGATCTGCTCACCTGTATCTATGAGACATCAAATCTTCTCACCTGTATCTATGAGACAGCAGATCTTCTCACCTGTATCTATGAGACATCAAATCTTCTCACCTGTATCTATGAGACAGCAGATCTTCTCTCCTGTATCTATGAGATATCAAATCTTCTCACCTGTATCTATGAGACATCAAATCTTCTCTCCTGTATCTATGAGACATCAGATCTTCTCACCTGTATCTATGAGACAGCAGATCTTCTCTCCTGTATCTATAAGAAATCACATCTTCTCACCTGTATCTATGAGACAGCAGATCTTCTCACCTGTATCTATGAAACATCAAATCTTCTCACCTGTATCTATGAGACATCAAATCTTCTCACCTGTATCTATGAGACATCAAATCTTCTCTCCTGTATCTATGAGACATCAGATCTTCTCACCTGTATCTATGAGACAGCAGATCTTCTCACCTGTATCTATGAGACATCAAATCTTCTCTCCTGTATCTATGAGACATCAAATCTTCTCTCCTGTATCTATGAGACCTCAGATCTTCTCACCTGTATCTATGAGACATCAAATCTTCTCTCCTGTATCTATGAGACATCAAATCTTCTCTCCTGTATCTATGAGACCTCAGATCTTCTCACCTGTATCTATGAGACATCAGATCTTCTCACCTGTATCTATGAGACAGCAGATCTTCTCACCTGTATCTATGAGACATCAAATCTTCTCACCTGTATCTATGAGACATCAAATCTTCTCACCTGTATCTATGAGACATCAAATCTTCTCTCCTGCATCTATGAGACATCAGATCTTCTCACCTGTATCTATGAGACAGCAGATCTTCTCACCTGTATCTATGAGACATCAAATCTACTCTCCTGTATCTATGAGACAGCAGATCTTCTCACCTGTATCTATGAGACATCAAATCTTCTCTCCTGTATCTATGAGACATCAAATCTTCTCTCCTGTATCTATGAGACATCAGATCTGCTCACCTGTATCTATGAGACATCAAATCTTCTCACCTGTATCTATGAGACATCAAATCTTCTCTCCTGTATCTATGAGACATCAAATCTTCTCTCCTGTATCTATGAGACATCAGATCTGCTCACCTGTATCTATGAAACCTCAGATCTTCTCACCTGTATCTATGAGACATCAGATCTTCTCACCTGTATCTATGAGACAGCAGATCTTCTCACCTGTATCTATGAGACATCAAATCTTCTCTCCTGTATCTATGAGACAGCAGATCTCACCTGTATCTATGAGACATCACATCTTCTCTCCTGTATCTATGAGACCTCAAATCTTCTCTCCTGTATCTATGAGACCTCAGATCTGCTCACCTGTATCTATGAGACATCACATCTTCTCACCTGTATCTATGAGACATCAAATCTTCTCTCCTGTATCTATGAGACATCAAATCTTCTCTCCTGTATCTATGAGACATCAAATCTTCTCTCCTGTATCTATGAGACATCAAATTTCTCTCCTGTATCTATGAGACAGCAGATCTTCTCTCCTGTATCTATGAGACATCAAATCTTCTCTCCTGTATCTATGAGACCTCAGATCTTCTCACCTGTATCTATGAGACATCACATCTTCTCTCCTGTATCTATGAGACCTCAGATCTTCTCTCCTGTATCTATGAGACATCAAATCTTCTCTCCTGTATCTATGAGACCTCAGATCTGCTCACCTGTATCTATGAGACATCACATCTTCTCACCTGTATCTATGAGACATCAAATCTTCTCTCCTGTATCTATGAGACATCAAATCTTCTCTCCTGTATCTATGAGACATCAAATCTTCTCTCCTGTATCTATGAGACATCAAATTTCTCTCCTGTATCTATGAGACAGCAGATCTTCTCTCCTGTATCTATGAGACATCAAATCTTCTCTCCTGTATCTATGAGACCTCAGATCTTCTCACCTGTATCTATGAGACATCAGATCTTCTCACCTGTATCTATGAGACAGCAGATCTTCTCACCTGTATCTATGAGACATCAGATCTTCTCACCTGTATCTATGAGACATCAAATCTTCTCTCCTGTATCTATGAGACAGCAGATCTTCTCACCTGTATCTATGAGACATCAAATCTTCTCTCCTGTATCTATGAGACCTCAGATCTTCTCACCTGTATCTATGAGACATCAGATCTTCTCACCTGTATCTATGAGACAGCAGATCTTCTCACCTGTATCTATGAGACATCAAATCTTCTCACCTGTATCTATGAGACATCAAATCTTCTCACCTGTATCTATGAGACATCAAATCTTCTCTCCTGCATCTATGAGACGTCAGATCTTCTCACCTGTATCTATGAGACAGCAGATCTTCTCACCTGTATCTATGAGACATCAAATCTTCTCTCCTGTATCTATGAGACAGCAGATCTTCTCACCTGTATCTATGAGACATCAAATCTTCTCTCCTGTATCTATGAGACAGCAGATCTTCTCACCTGTATCTATGAGACATCAAATCTTCTCTCCTGTATCTATGAGACCTCAGATCTGCTCACCTGTATCTATGAGACATCACATCTTCTCACCTGTATCTATGAGACATCACATCTTCTCTCCTGTATCTATGAGACATCAAATCTTCTCTCCTGTATCTATGAGACATCAAATCTTCTCTCCTGTATCTATGAGACATCAAATTTCTCTCCTGTATCTATGAGACATCAGATCTTCTCACCTGTATCTATGAGACAGCAGATCTTCTCACCTGTATCTATGAGGCATCAAATCTTCTCTCCTGTATCTATGAGACATCAAATTTCTCTCCTGTATCTATGAGACATCAGATCTGCTCACCTGTATCTATGAGACATCACATCTTCTCACCTGTATCTATGAGACATCAGATCTGCTCACCTGTATCTATGAGACATCAAATCTTCTCTCCTGTATCTATGAGACATCACATCTTCTCACCTGTATCTATGAGACATCAGATCTGCTCACCTGTATCTATGAGACATCACATCTTCTCACCTGTATCTATGAGACATCACATCTTCTCACCTGTATCTATGAGACATCAGATCTGCTCACCTGTATCTATGAGACATCAGATCTGCTCACCTGTATCTATGAGACATCACATCTTCTCACCTGTATCTATGAGACATCAGATCTGCTCACCTGTATCTATGAGACATCACATCTTCTCACCTGTATCTATGAGACATCACATCTTCTCTCCTGTATCTATGAGACATCAAATCTTCTCTCCTGTATCTATGAGACATCAAATCTTCTCTCCTGTATCTATGAGACATCAAATCTTCTCTCCTGTATCTATGAGACATCAAATTTCTCTCCTGTATCTATGAGACATCAAATTTCTCTCCTGTATCTATGAGACAGCAGATCTTCCCACCGGTATCTGAGATATCAGATGTACTCACCTGTATCTATCAAACATCAGGTCTTCTCATCTGCATACATGAGACATCAGATTTTTTTTACCTGTATCTACGAGACCTCAGATCTGCTCACCTGTATCAATGAGACATCACATCTTCTCACCTGTATCTATGAGACAGCAGATCTTCTCACCTGTATCTATGAGACATCAAATCTTCTCTCCTGTATCTATGAGACCTCAGATCTGCTCACCTGTATCTATGAGACATCACATCTTCTCACCTGTATCTATGAGACATCACATCTTCTCTCCTGTATCTATGAGACATCAAATCTTCTCACCTGTATCTATGAGACATCACATCTTCTCACCTATATCTAAGTGACATCAAATCTTCTCTCCTGTATCTATGAGACAGCAGATCTTCTCACCTGTATCTATGAGACATCAAATCTTCTCACCTGTATCTATGAGACAGCAGATCTTCTCTCCTGTATCTATGAGACATCAAATCTTCTCACCTGTATCTATGAGACATCAAATCTTCTCTCCTGTATCTATGAGACATCAAATCTTCTCTCCTGTATCTATGAGACCTCAGATCTTCTCACCTGTATCTATGAGACATCAAATCTTCTCTCCTGTATCTATGAGACAGCAGATCTTCTCACCTGTATCTATGAGACATCAAATCTTCTCACCTGTATCTATGAGACATCAAATCTTCTCTCCTGTATCTATGAGACCTCAGATCTTCTCACCTGTATCTATGAGACATCAAATCTTCTCTCCTGTATCTATGAGACATCAAATCTTCTCTCCTGTATCTATGAGACATCAAATCTTCTCTCCTGTATCTATGAGACCTCAGATCTTCTCACCTGTATCTATGAGACATCAAATCTTCTCTCCTGTATCTATGAGACATCAAATCTTCTCTCCTGTATCTATGAGACATCAAATCTTCTCACCTGTATCTATGAGACCTCAGATCTTCTCACCTGTATCTATGAGACATCAAATCTTCTCTCCTGTATCTATGAGACATCAAATCTTCTCTCCTGTATCTATGAGACAGCAGATCTTCTCACCTGTATCTATGAGACATCAAATCTTCTCTCCTGTATCTATGAGACCTCAGATCTGCTCACCTGTATCTATGAGACATCACATCTTCTCACCTGTATCTATGAGACATCAAATCTTCTCTCCTGTATCTATGAGACATCAAATCTTCTCACCTGTATCTATGAGACATCACATCTTCTCACCTGTATCTATGAGACAGCAGATCTTCTCACCTGTATCTATGAGACATCAAATCTTCTCTCCTGTATCTATGAGACATCAAATCTTCTCACCTGTATCTATGAGACATCACATCTTCTCACCTGTATCTATGAGACAGCAGATCTTCTCTCCTGTATCTATGAGACATCAAATCTTCTCTCCTGTATCTATGAGACATCAAATCTTCTCACCTGTATCTATGAGACATCACATCTTCTCACCTGTATCTATGAGACAGCAGATCTTCTCACCTGTATCTATGAGACATCAAATCTTCTCACCTGTATCTATCAAACATCAGGTCTTCTCATCTGCATACATGAGACATCAGATTTTTTTTACCTGTATCTACGAGACCTCAGATCTTCTCACCTGTATCTATGAGACATCAAATCTTCTCTCCTGTATCTATAAGAAATCACATCTTCTCTCCTGTATCTATGAGACATCACATCTTCTCACCTATATCTAAGTGACATCACATCTTCTCACCTGTATCTATGAGACATCAAATCTTCTCTCCTGTATCTATGAGACATCAAATCTTCTCTCCTGTATCTATGAGACCTCAGATCTTCTCAACTGTATCTATGAGACAGCAGATCTTCTCACCTATATCTAAGTGACATCACATCTTCTCACCTGTATCTATGAGACAGCAGATCTTCTCACCTGTATCTATGAGACATCAAATCTTCTCACCTGTATCTATGAGACATCAAATCTTCTCTCCTGTATCTATGAGACAGCAGATCTTCTCACCTGTATCTATGAGACATCAAATCTTCTCTCCTGTATCTATGAGACATCAAATCTTCTCTCCTGTATCTATGAGACATCACATCTTCTCACCTGTATCTATGAGACATCACATCTTCTCACCTGTATCTATGAGACATCAAATCTTCTCTCCTGTATCTATGAGACAGCAGATCTCACCTGTATCTATGAGACAGCAGATCTTCTCACCTGTATCTATGAGACAGCAGATCTCACCTGTATCTATGAGACATCAAATCTTCTCTCCTGTATCTATGAGACATCAAATCTTCTCACCTGTATCTATGAGACATCAAATCTTCTCTCCTGTATCTATGAGACATCAAATCTTCTCTCCTGTATCTATGAGACATCAAATTTCTCTCCTGTATCTATGAGACAGCAGATCTTCTCACCTGTATCTATGAGACAGCAGATCTTCTCACCTGTATCTATGAGACATCAGATCTGCTCACCTGTATCTATGAGACATCACATCTTCTCACCTGTATCTATGAGACATCAAATTTCTCTCCTGTATCTATGAGACAGCAGATCTTCTCACCTGTATCTATGAGACAGCAGATCTTCTCACCTGTATCTATGAGACATCACATCTTCTCTCCTGTATCTATGAGACATCAAATTTCTCTCCTGTATCTATGAGACAGCAGATCTTCTCACCTGTATCTATGAGACAGCAGATCTTCTCACCTGTATCTATGAGACATCAAATCTTCTCTCCTGTATCTATGAGACATCAAATCTTCTCTCCTGTATCTATGAGACATCAAATCTTCTCTCCTGTATCTATGAGACATCAAATCTTCTCTCCTGTATCTATGAGACATCAAATCTTCTCTCCTGTATCTATGAGACATCAAATCTTCTCACCTGTATCTATGAGACAGCAGATCTTCTCACCTGTATCTATGAGACATCACATTTTCTCTCCTGTATCTATGAGACATCACATCTTCTCACCTGTATCTAAGTGACATCACATCTTCTCACCTGTATCTATGAGACATCACATTTTCTCTCCTGTATCTATGAGACATCACATCTTCTCACCTGTATCTATGAGACAGCAGATCTTCTCACCTGTATCTATGAGACATCACATTTTCTCTCCTGTATCTATGAGACATCACATCTTCTCACCTGTATCTAAGTGACATCACATCTTCTCACCTGTATCTATGAGACATCAAATCTTCTCTCCTGTATCTATGAGACATCACATCTTCTCACCTGTATCTATGAGACAGCAGATCTTCTCACCTGTATCTATGAGACATCAAATCTTCTCACCTGTATCTATGAGACAGCAGATCTTCTCTCCTGTATCTATGAGACATCAAATCTTCTCTCCTGTATCTATGAGACAGCAGATCTTCTCACCTGTATCTATGAGACATCAAATCTTCTCTCCTGTATCTATGAGACAGCAGATCTTCTCACCTGTATCTATGAGACATCAAATCTTCTCACCTGTATCTATGAGACAGCAGATCTTCTCTCCTGTATCTATGAGACATCAAATCTTCTCTCCTGTATCTATGAGACAGCAGATCTTCTCACCTGTATCTATGAGACATCAAATCTTCTCTCCTGTATCTATGAGACATCAAATCTTCTCTCCTGTATCTATGAGACCTCAGATCTTCTCACCTGTATCTATGAGACAGCAGATCTTCTCACCTGTATCTATGAGACATCAAATCTTCTCTCCTGTATCTATGAGACATCACATCTTCTCACCTGTATCTATG
This sequence comes from Ranitomeya imitator, assembly GCF_032444005.1. Taxonomy (NCBI): domain Eukaryota; kingdom Metazoa; phylum Chordata; class Amphibia; order Anura; family Dendrobatidae; genus Ranitomeya; species Ranitomeya imitator. The sequence goes on from NC_091289.1 coordinate 25,792,315, forward strand.
AGACATCAAATCTTCTCTCCTGTATCTATGAGACATCAAATCTTCTCTCCTGTATCTATGAGACATCACATCTTCTCACCTGTATCTATGAGACATCACATCTTCTCACCTGTATCTATGAGACAGCAGATCTCACCTGTATCTATGAGACAGCAGATCTTCTCACCTGTATCTATGAGACAGCAAATCTTCTCTCCTGTATCTATGAGACAGCAGATCTCACCTGTATCTATGAGACAGCAGATCTTCTCACCTGTATCTATGAGACAGCAGATCTTCTCACCTGTATCTATGAGACATCAAATCTTCTCTCCTGTATCTATGAGACATCAAATTTCTCTCCTGTATCTATGAGACATCAGATCTGCTCACCTGTATCTATGAGACATCACATCTTCTCACCTGTATCTATGAGACATCAAATCTTCTCTCCTGTATATATGAGACATCAAATCTTCTCTCCTGTATCTATGAGACATCAAATCTTCTCACCTGTATCTATGAGACATCAGATCTGCTCACCTGTATCTATGAGACAGCAGATCTTCTCTCCTGTATCTATGAGACATCAAATCTTCTCTCCTGTATCTATGAGACATCAGATCTGCTCACCTGTATCTATGAGACATCAAATCTTCTCACCTGTATCTATGAGACAGCAGATCTTCTCACCTGTATCTATGAGACATCACATTTTCTCTCCTGTATCTATGAGACATCACATCTTCTCACCTGTATCTAAGTGACATCACATCTTCTCACCTGTATCTATGAGACAGCAGATCTTCTCACCTGTATCTATGAGACATCAAATCTTCTCTCCTGTATCTATGAGACAGCAGATCTTCTCACCTGTATCTATGAGACATCAAATCTTCTCTCCTGTATCTATGAGACAGCAGATCTTCTCACCTGTATCTATGAGACATCAAATCTTCTCTCCTGTATCTATGAGACAGCAGATCTTCTCACCTGTATCTATGAGACATCAAATCTTCTCTCCTGTATCTATGAGACATCAAATCTTCTCTTCTGTATCTATGAGACCTCAGATCTTCTCACCTGTATCTATGAGACAGCAAGTCTTCTCACCTGTATCTATGAGACATCACATCTTCTCACCTGTATCTATGAGACATCAAATCTTCTCTCCTGTATCTATGAGACATCAAATCTTCTCTCCTGTATCTATGAGACATCACATCTTCTCACCTGTATCTATGAGACATCACATCTTCTCACCTGTATCTATGAGACAGCAGATCTCACCTGTATCTATGAGACAGCAAATCTTCTCTCCTGTATCTATGAGACAGCAGATCTCACCTGTATCTATGAGACAGCAGATCTTCTCACCTGTATCTATGAGACAGCAAATCTTCTCTCCTGTATCTATGAGACAGCAGATCTCACCTGTATCTATGAGACAGCAGATCTTCTCACCTGTATCTATGAGACAGCAGATCTTCTCACCTGTATCTATGAGACAGCAGATCTTCTCACCTGTATCTATGAGACATCAAATCTTCTCTCCTGTATCTATGAGACATCAAATTTCTCTCCTGTATCTATGAGACATCAAATCTTCTCACCTGTATCTATGAGACATCAGATCTGCTCACCTGTATCTATGAGACATCACATCTTCTCACCTGTATCTATGAGACATCAAATCTTCTCTCCTGTATCTATGAGACATCAAATCTTCTCTCCTGTATCTATGAGACATCAAATCTTCTCACCTGTATCTATGAGACATCAGATCTGCTCACCTGTATCTATGAGACATCAAATCTTCTCACCTGTATCTATGAGACATCAAATCTTCTCTCCTGTATCTATGAGACATCAAATCTTCTCTCCTGTATCTATGAGACATCAAATCTTCTCACCTGTATCTATGAGACATCAGATCTGCTCACCTGTATCTATGAGACATCAGATCTGCTCACCTGTATCTATGAGACATCAGATCTGCTCACCTGTATCTATGAGACATCACATCTTCTCACCTGTATCTATGAGATATCAGATGTACTCACCTGTATCTATCAAACATCAGGTCTTCTCATCTGCATACATGAGACATCAGATTTTTTTTACCTGTATCTACGAGACCTCAGATCTGCTCACCTGTATCTATGAGACATCAGATCTTCTCTCCTGTATCTATAAGAAATCACATCTTCTCTCCTGTATCTATGAGACATCACATCTTCTCACCTGTATCTATGAGACAGCAGATCTTCTCACCTGTATCTATGAGACATCACATCTTCTCACCTGTATCTATGAGACATCAAATCTTCTCACCTGTATCTATGAGACATCAAATCTTCTCACCTGTATCTATGAGACATCAGATCTGCTCACCTGTATCTATGAGACATCAAATCTTCTCTCCTGTATCTATGAGACAGCAGATCTTCTCACCTGTATCTATGAGACATCAAATCTTCTCTCCTGTATCTATGAGACATCAAATCTTCTCTCCTGTATCTATGAGACAGCAGATCTTCTCACCTGTATCTATGAGACATCAAATCTTCTCACCTGTATCTATGAGACAGCAGATCTTCTCACCTGTATCTATGAGACATCACATCTTCTCTCCTGTATCTATGAGACATCAGATCTTCTCACCTGTATCTATGAGACATCAAATCTTCTCACCTGTATCTGTGAGACATCAAATCTTCTCACCTGTATCTATGAGACATCAAATCTTCTCTCCTGTATCTATGAAACATCAAATCTTCTCACCTGTATCTATGAGACATCAAATCTTCTCTCCTGTATCTATGAGACAGCAGATCTTCTCACCTGTATCTATGAGACATCAAATCTTCTCTCCTGTATCTATGAGACATCAAATCTTCTCACCTGTATCTATGAGACCTCAGATCTTCTCACCTGTATCTATGAGACATCACATCTTCTCACCTGTATCTATGAGACATCAAATCTTCTCACCTGTATCTATGAGACCTCAGATCTTCTCACCTGTATCTATGAGACATCACATCTTCTCACCTGTATCTATGAGACATCAAATCTTCTCTCCTGTATCTATGAAACATCAGATCTTCTCACCTGTATCTATGAGACATCAAATCTTCTCTCCTGTATCTATGAGACAGCAGATCTTCTCACCTGTATCTATGAGACATCAAATCTTCTCACCTGTATCTATGAGACAGCAGATCTTCTCACCTGTATCTATGAGACATCACATCTTCTCTCCTGTATCTATGAGACATCAGATCTTCTCACCTGTATCTATGAGACATCAAATCTTCTCACCTGTATCTATGAGACATCAAATCTTCTCTCCTGTATCTATGAAACATCAGATCTTCTCACCTGTATCTATGAGACATCAAATCTTCTCTCCTGTATCTATGAGACATCACATCTTCTCTCCTGTATCTATGAGACATCAAATTTCTCTCCTGTATCTATGAGACAGCAGATCTTCTCACCTGTATCTATGAGACATCAAATTTCTCTCCTGTATCTATGAGACAGCAGATCTTCTCACCTGTATCTATGAGACATCAAATCTTCTCTCCTGTATCTATGAGACATCAAATCTTCTCTCCTGTATCTATGAGACATCAAATCTTCTCTCCTGTATCTATGAGACATCAAATCTTCTCACCTGTATCTATGAGACATCAGATCTGCTCACCTGTATCTATGAGACATCAAATCTTCTCACCTGTATCTATGAGACATCAAATCTTCTCACCTGTATCTATGAGACAGCAGATCTTCTCACCTGTATCTATGAGACATCAAATCTTCTCACCTGTATCTATGAGACATCAAATTTCTCTCCTGTATCTATGAGACAGCAGATCTTCTCACCTGTATCTATGAGACATCAAATCTTCTCTCCTGTATCTATGAGACATCAAATCTTCTCTCCTGTATCTATGAGACATCAAATCTTCTCTCCTGTATCTATGAGACAGCAGATCTTCTCACCTGTATCTATGAGACATCAAATCTTCTCACCTGTATCTATGAGACATTAAAATCTTCTCTCCTGTATCTATGAGACATCAAATCTTCTCACCTGTATCTATGAGACATCAAATCTTCTCTCCTGTATCTATGAGACATCAAATCTTCTCACCTGTATCTATGAGACATCAAATCTTCTCACCTGTATCTATGAGACAGCAGATCTTCTCACCTGTATCTATGAGACATCAAATCTTCTCACCTGTATCTATGAGACAGCAGATCTTCTCTCCTGTATCTATGAGACATCAAATCTTCTCTCCTGTATCTATGAGACATCACATCTTCTCACCTGTATCTATGAGACAGCAGATCTTCTCTCCTGTATCTATGAGATATCACATCTTCTCACCTGTATCTATAAGAAATCACATCTTCTCACCTGTATCTATGAGACAGCAGATCTTCTCTCCTGTATCTATGAGACATCAAATCTTCTCACCTGTATCTATGAGACAGCAGATCTTCTCACCTGTATCTATGAGACATCAAATCTTCTCACCTGTATCTATGAGACATCAAATCTTCTCACCTGTATCTATGAGACATCAAATCTTCTCTCCTGTATCTATGAGACATCAGATCTTCTCACCTGTATCTATGAGACAGCAGATCTTCTCACCTGTATCTATGAGACATCAAATCTTCTCTCCTGTATCTATGAGACATCAAATCTTCTCTCTTGTATCTATGAGACCTCAGATCTTCTCACCTGTATCTATGAGACATCAGATCTTCTCACCTGTATCTATGAGACAGCAGATCTTCTCACCTGTATCTATGAGACATCAAATCTTCTCACCTGTATCTATGAGACATCAAATCTTCTCACCTGTATCTATGAGACATCAAATCTTCTCTCCTGTATCTATGAGACATCAGATCTTCTCACCTGTATCTATGAGACAGCAGATCTTCTCACCTGTATCTATGAGACATCAAATCTTCTCTCCTGTATCTATGAGACAGCAGATCTTCTCACCTGTATCTATGAGACATCAAATCTTCTCTCCTGTATCTATGAGACATCAAATCTTCTCTCCTGTATCTATGAGACCTCAGATCTTCTCACCTGTATCTATGAGACATCAGATCTTCTCACCTGTATCTATGAGACATCACATCTTCTCTCCTGTATCTATGAGACAGCAGATCTTCTCACCTGTATCTATGAGACATCAAATCTTCTCTCCTGTATCTATGAGACCTCAGATCTGCTCACCTGTATCTATGAGACATCAAATCTTCTCTCCTGTATCTATGAGACATCAAATTTCTCTCCTGTATCTATGAGACCTCAGATCTTCTCACCTGTATCTATGAGACATCAAATTTCTCTCCTGTATCTATGAGACCTCAGATCTTCTCACCTGTATCTATGAGACATCAAATCTTCTCACCTGTATCTATGAGACATCAAATCTTCTCTCCTGTATCTATGAGACATCAGATCTTCTCACCTGTATCTATGAGACAGCAGATCTTCTCACCTGTATCTATGAGACATCAAATCTTCTCTCCTGTATCTATGAGACAGCAGATCTTCTCACCTGTATCTATGAGACATCAAATCTTCTCTCCTGTATCTATGAGACATCAAATCTTCTCTCCTGTATCTATGAGACCTCAGATCTTCTCACCTGTATCTATGAGACATCAGATCTTCTCACCTGTATCTATGAGACATCACATCTTCTCTCCTGTATCTATGAGACAGCAGATCTTCTCACCTGTATCTATGAGACATCAAATCTTCTCTCCTGTATCTATGAGACCTCAGATCTGCTCACCTGTATCTATGAGACATCAAATCTTCTCTCCTGTATCTATGAGACATCAAATTTCTCTCCTGTATCTATGAGACCTCAGATCTTCTCACCTGTATCTATGAGACATCACATCTTCTCACCTGTATCTATGAGACAGCAGATCTTCTCACCTGTATCTATGAGACATCAAATCTTCTCTCCTGTATCTATGAGACCTCAGATCTGCTCACCTGTATCTATGAGACATCAAATCTTCTCTCCTGTATCTATGAGACATCAAATTTCTCTCCTGTATCTATGAGACCTCAGATCTTCTCACCTGTATCTATGAGACATCAGATCTTCTCACCTGTATCTATGAGACAGCAGATCTTCTCACCTGTATCAATGAGACATCAAATCTTCTCACCTGTATCTATGAGACAGCAGATCTTCTCACCTGTATCTATGAGACATCAAATCTTCTCTCCTGTATCTATGAGGCATCAAATCTTCTCTCCTGTATCTATGAGACATCAAATCTTCTCTCCTGTATCTATGAGACATCAAATTTCTCTCCTGTATCTATGAGACAGCAGATCTTTTATTATTATTATTATTATTATTATTAGATCTTCTCACCTGTATCTATGAGACATCAAATCTTCTCTCCTGTATCTATGAGACATCAAATCTTCTCTCCTGTATCTATGAGACATCAAATTTCTCTCCTGTATCTATGAGACATCAAATCTTCTCTCCTGTATCTATGAGACATCAAATCTTCTCTCCTGTATCTATGAGACATCAGATCTGCTCACCTGTATCTATGAGACATCACATCTTCTCACCTGTATCTATGAGACATCAGATCTGCTCACCTGTATCTATGAGACATCAAATCTTCTCACCTGTATCTATGAGACAGCAGATCTTCCCACCGGTATCTATGAGATATCAGATGTACTCACCTGTATCTATCAAACATCAGGTCTTCTCATCTGCATACATGAGACATCAGATTTTTTTTACCTGTATCTACGAGACCTCAGATCTGCTCACCTGTATCAATGAGACATCAGATGTTCTCACCTTTATCTTTGAGACATCAAATCTATTCACCTGTATTTATGAGACATCAGATGTTCTCACCTATATCTATGAGGCATCAAATCTTCTCACGTGTATGTATGAGACATCAAATCTATTCTCCTGTATCTATGAGACATCACATCTTCTCATCTGAATCTATGAGACATCAAATATTCTCAACTGTATGCATCAGACATCAAATCTTCTCACCTGTATCTGTGAGACATAATATTTTCTCATCTGAATCTATGAGACATTACATCCTATCACCTGTATCTGTGAGACATGACATCTTCGCACCTCTATAAGACATCACATCTTCGCACCTATATCTAAGAGGCATCACATCTTCTCACCTGTATCTATGAGACATCAAATCTTCTCACCTGTATCTGTGAGACATAATATTTTCTCATCTGAATCTATGAGACATTACATCCTATCACCTGTATCTGTGAGACATGACATCTTCGCACCTCTATAAGACATCACATCTTCGCACCTATATCTAAGAGGCATCACATCTTCTCACCTGTATCTATGAGACATCAGATCTTCTCACCTCTATAAGACATCACATCTTCTCACCTGTATCTATGAGACATCAAATCTTCTCACCTATATCTAAGAGACATCAGATCTTCTCACCTCTATAAGACATCACATCTTCTCACCTGTATCTATGAGACATCAAATCTTCTCACCTGTATCTATGAGACCTCAGATCTTCTCACCTGTATCTATGAGACATCACATCTTCTCACCTGTATCTATGAGACATCAAATCTTCTCTCCTGTATCTATGAAACATCAGATCTTCTCACCTGTATCTATGAGACATCAAATCTTCTCTCCTGTATCTATGAGACAGCAGATCTTCTCACCTGTATCTATGAGACATCAAATCTTCTCACCTGTATCTATGAGACAGCAGATCTTCTCACCTGTATCTATGAGACATCACATCTTCTCTCCTGTATCTATGAGACATCAGATCTTCTCACCTGTATCTATGAGACATCAAATCTTCTCACCTGTATCTATGAGACATCAAATCTTCTCTCCTGTATCTATGAAACATCAGATCTTCTCACCTGTATCTATGAGACATCAAATCTTCTCTCCTGTATCTATGAGACATCACATCTTCTCTCCTGTATCTATGAGACATCAAATTTCTCTCCTGTATCTATGAGACAGCAGATCTTCTCACCTGTATCTATGAGACATCAAATTTCTCTCCTGTATCTATGAGACAGCAGATCTTCTCACCTGTATCTATGAGACATCAAATCTTCTCTCCTGTATCTATGAGACATCAAATCTTCTCTCCTGTATCTATGAGACATCAAATCTTCTCTCCTGTATCTATGAGACATCAAATCTTCTCACCTGTATCTATGAGACATCAGATCTGCTCACCTGTATCTATGAGACATCAAATCTTCTCACCTGTATCTATGAGACATCAAATCTTCTCACCTGTATCTATGAGACAGCAGATCTTCTCACCTGTATCTATGAGACATCAAATCTTCTCACCTGTATCTATGAGACATCAAATTTCTCTCCTGTATCTATGAGACAGCAGATCTTCTCACCTGTATCTATGAGACATCAAATCTTCTCTCCTGTATCTATGAGACATCAAATCTTCTCTCCTGTATCTATGAGACATCAAATCTTCTCTCCTGTATCTATGAGACAGCAGATCTTCTCACCTGTATCTATGAGACATCAAATCTTCTCACCTGTATCTATGAGACATTAAAATCTTCTCTCCTGTATCTATGAGACATCAAATCTTCTCACCTGTATCTATGAGACATCAAATCTTCTCTCCTGTATCTATGAGACATCAAATCTTCTCACCTGTATCTATGAGACATCAAATCTTCTCACCTGTATCTATGAGACAGCAGATCTTCTCACCTGTATCTATGAGACATCAAATCTTCTCACCTGTATCTATGAGACAGCAGATCTTCTCTCCTGTATCTATGAGATATCACATCTTCTCACCTGTATCTATAAGAAATCACATCTTCTCACCTGTATCTATAAGAAATCACATCTTCTCACCTGTATCTATGAGACAGCAGATCTTCTCTCCTGTATCTATGAGACATCAAATCTTCTCTCCTGTATCTATGAGACATCACATCTTCTCACCTGTATCTATGAGACAGCAGATCTTCTCTCCTGTATCTATGAGATATCACATCTTCTCACCTGTATCTATAAGAAATCACATCTTCTCACCTGTATCTATGAGACAGCAGATCTTCTCTCCTGTATCTATGAGACATCAAATCTTCTCACCTGTATCTATGAGACAGCAGATCTTCTCACCTGTATCTATGAGACATCAAATCTTCTCACCTGTATCTATGAGACATCAAATCTTCTCACCTGTATCTATGAGACATCAAATCTTCTCTCCTGTATCTATGAGACATCAGATCTTCTCACCTGTATCTATGAGACAGCAGATCTTCTCACCTGTATCTATGAGACATCAAATCTTCTCTCCTGTATCTATGAGACATCAAATCTTCTCTCTTGTATCTATGAGACCTCAGATCTTCTCACCTGTATCTATGAGACATCAGATCTTCTCACCTGTATCTATGAGACAGCAGATCTTCTCACCTGTATCTATGAGACATCAAATCTTCTCACCTGTATCTATGAGACATCAAATCTTCTCACCTGTATCTATGAGACATCAAATCTTCTCTCCTGTATCTATGAGACATCAGATCTTCTCACCTGTATCTATGAGACAGCAGATCTTCTCACCTGTATCTATGAGACATCAAATCTTCTCTCCTGTATCTATGAGACAGCAGATCTTCTCACCTATATCTATGAGACATCAAATCTTCTCTCCTGTATCTATGAGACATCAAATCTTCTCTCCTGTATCTATGAGACCTCAGATCTTCTCACCTGTATCTATGAGACATCAGATCTTCTCACCTGTATCTATGAGACATCACATCTTCTCTCCTGTATCTATGAGACAGCAGATCTTCTCACCTGTATCTATGAGACATCAAATCTTCTCTCCTGTATCTATGAGACCTCAGATCTGCTCACCTGTATCTATGAGACATCAAATCTTCTCTCCTGTATCTATGAGACATCAAATTTCTCTCCTGTATCTATGAGACCTCAGATCTTCTCACCTGTATCTATGAGACATCAAATTTCTCTCCTGTATCTATGAGACCTCAGATCTTCTCACCTGTATCTATGAGACATCAAATCTTCTCACCTGTATCTATGAGACATCAAATCTTCTCTCCTGTATCTATGAGACATCAGATCTTCTCACCTGTATCTATGAGACAGCAGATCTTCTCACCTGTATCTATGAGACATCAAATCTTCTCTCCTGTATCTATGAGACAGCAGATCTTCTCACCTGTATCTATGAGACATCAAATCTTCTCTCCTGTATCTATGAGACATCAAATCTTCTCTCCTGTATCTATGAGACCTCAGATCTTCTCACCTGTATCTATGAGACATCAGATCTTCTCACCTGTATCTATGAGACATCACATCTTCTCTCCTGTATCTATGAGACAGCAGATCTTCTCACCTGTATCTATGAGACATCAAATCTTCTCTCCTGTATCTATGAGACCTCAGATCTGCTCACCTGTATCTATGAGACATCAAATCTTCTCTCCTGTATCTATGAGACATCAAATTTCTCTCCTGTATCTATGAGACCTCAGATCTTCTCACCTGTATCTATGAGACATCACATCTTCTCACCTGTATCTATGAGACAGCAGATCTTCTCACCTGTATCTATGAGACATCAAATCTTCTCTCCTGTATCTATGAGACCTCAGATCTGCTCACCTGTATCTATGAGACATCAAATCTTCTCTCCTGTATCTATGAGACATCAAATTTCTCTCCTGTATCTATGAGACCTCAGATCTTCTCACCTGTATCTATGAGACATCAGATCTTCTCACCTGTATCTATGAGACAGCAGATCTTCTCACCTGTATCAATGAGACATCAAATCTTCTCACCTGTATCTATGAGACAGCAGATCTTCTCACCTGTATCTATGAGACATCAAATCTTCTCTCCTGTATCTATGAGGCATCAAATCTTCTCTCCTGTATCTATGAGACATCAAATCTTCTCTCCTGTATCTATGAGACATCAAATCTTCTCTCCTGTATCTATGAGACATCAAATTTCTCTCCTGTATCTATGAGACATCAAATCTTCTCTCCTGTATCTATGATACATCAAATCTTCTCTCCTGTATCTATGAGACATCAAATCTTCTCTCCTGTATCTATGAGACATCAGATCTGCTCACCTGTATCTATGAGACATCACATCTTCTCACCTGTATCTATGAGACATCAGATCTGCTCACCTGTATCTATGAGACATCAAATCTTCTCACCTGTATCTATGAGACAGCAGATCTTCCCACCGGTATCTATGAGATATCAGATGTACTCACCTGTATCTATCAAACATCAGGTCTTCTCATCTGCATACATGAGACATCAGATTTTTTTTACCTGTATCTACGAGACCTCAGATCTGCTCACCTGTATCAATGAGACATCAGATGTTCTCACCTTTATCTTTGAGACATCAAATCTATTCACCTGTATTTATGAGACATCAGATGTTCTCACCTATATCTATGAGGCATCAAATCTTCTCACGTGTATGTATGAGACATCAAATCTATTCTCCTGTATCTATGAGACATCACATCTTCTCATCTGAATCTATGAGACATCAAATATTCTCAACTGTATGCATCAGACATCAAATCTTCTCACCTGTATCTGTGAGACATAATATTTTCTCATCTGAATCTATGAGACATTACATCCTATCACCTGTATCTGTGAGACATGACATCTTCGCACCTCTATAAGACATCACATCTTCGCACCTATATCTAAGAGGCATCACATCTTCTCACCTGTATCTATGAGACATCACATCTTCTCACCTGTATCTGTGAGACATAATATTTTCTCATCTGAATCTATGAGACATTACATCCTATCACCTGTATCTGTGAGACATGACATCTTCGCACCTCTATAAGACATCACATCTTCGCACCTATATCTAAGAGGCATCACATCTTCTCACCTGTATCTATGAGACATCAAATCTTCTCACCTGTATCTGTGAGACATAATATTTTCTCATCTGAATCTATGAGACATTACATCCTATCACCTGTATCTGTGAGACATGACATCTTCGCACCTCTATAAGACATCACATCTTCGCACCTATATCTAAGAGGCATCACATCTTCTCACCTGTATCTATGAGACATCAGATCTTCTCACCTCTATAAGACATCACATCTTCTCACCTGTATCTATGAGACATCAAATCTTCTCACCTATATCTAAGAGACATCAGATCTTCTCACCTCTATAAGACATCACATCTTCTCACCTGTATCTATGAGACATCAAATCTTCTCACCTATATCTAAGAGACATCAGATCTTCTCACCTCTATAAGACATCACATCTTCTCACCTGTATCTATGAGACATCAAATCTTCTCACCTATATCTAAGAGACATCAGATCTTCTCACCTCTATAAGACATCACATCTTCTCACCTGTATCTATGAGACATCAGATCTTCTCACCTATACTGTATCTATGAGACATCACATCTTCTCACCTGTATCTGTGAGACATCACATCTTCTCACCTGTATCTATGAGACATCACATCTTCTCACCTGTATCTATGAGACATCACATCTTCTCACCTATATCTGTGAGACATCACATCTTCTCACCTGTATCTATGAGACATCACATCTTCTCACCTGTATCTGTGAGACATCAAATCTTCTCACCTGTATCTATGAGACATCACATCTTCTCACCGGTTTCTATGAGACATGACATCTTCTCACCTGTATCTGTGAGACATCACATCTTCTCACCTGTATCTGTGAGACATCACATCTTCTCACCTATATCTAAGAGACATCAAATCTTCTCACCTGTATCTGTGAGACATCACATCTTCTCACCTATATCTAAGAGACATCACATCTTCTCACCTGATTACTACTACTGGTTACCTGGATCCAGTGAGCTGATGTGAATTCATTTTGTTCTATAGTTCGACAACACCTTTAAAAGGACAATGGACTTGAGTTGACTTTTCATGAAATGAATGTCACTTTGCTTAAACTCTTAGATTTCCTGCATGAAAAAAATACACCAGAAAGAAAGGCAGCGTCTACGCTATGTGGGAACATGGCCTAGGTACGCCATTAAGCGTGGTCCATATATGATTGATAGATGTTACATATACATAAGCCTATATGTCTTTAATCTAATGAATTTCTTTATCAATAATGGGTCTTACCTCATGATTTATGCATTTTTCACATTGTTTTTGAATGGATTAACCTAATGTTGGACTTTTAGCCTGACCTTCTGCTGTAATCACTCACTTCAAGTAACAGTCACTTACTTGGCTATTACTGTGCATTTCTATGTTCATTTAATTTTCGAGAGGCAACTCATTAAATGCTAAAGGGATTATAATTCTTGAATAAGAGCGGTCGGATTGTTGGCTTTCAGTGCTTATGTGTCTTGCCAATGTTTCAAAATGAAATCTGTCCGTGGATCAACAGAGTAGAAAGATAGAGAAGACGTCATCTGCGCCCAGGTGGCCAAAGGCAGGTAAAAATCCGATAATTGCATGAACAGCTTCACAGAGAAGCAGAATGGAGGATTACAGGATGATTGGCTTTTACTCTATGCCACTTAATAGCATTTGACCACCTGTGTGTGGAGAGGTCTTAAACAAACTGTCAGAAGTTCGGAAATGTTTCTTAAAGGAGGTGTAAACCATTTAGGAGATAATGGTCTAGTAAAGTTTCTCTAAAGGTACCTTCACACTGAACAACTTAACGACGATAACGATAGCGATCCGTGACGTTGCAGCATCCTGGATAGCGATATCGTTGTGTTTGGCACGCAGCAGCGATCAGGATCCTGCTGTGACATCGCTGGTCGGAGCTAGAAGGCCAGCACCTTATTTCGTCGCTGGATCACCCGCTGACATCGCTAAATTGGCGTGTGTGATGCCGATCCAGCGATGTCTTCACTGGTAACCAGGGTAAACATTGGGTTACTAAGCGCAGGGCCGTGCTTAGTAACCCGATATTTACCCTGGTTACCATTGTAAATGTAAAAAAAACCAAACACTACATACTTACATTCTGGTGTCTGTCGCGTCCCTCGCCGTCAGCTTCCCGCACTGACTGTGAGCGCCGGCCGTAAAGCACAATGGTGACGTCACCGCTGTGCTCTGCTTTACGGCCGGCCCTCACAGTCAGTGCGGGAAGCTGAAGGCGAGGGACGCGACAGACACCAGAATGTAAGTATGTAGTGTTTGGGTTTTTTTACATTTACAATGGTAACCAGGGTAAATATCGGGTTACTAAGCACGGCTTTGCGCTTAGTAACCCGATGTTTACCCTGGTTACCAGGGGACTTCGGCATCGTTGGTCGCTGGAGAGCTGTCTGTGTGACAGCTCTCCAGCGACCACACAACGACAAAACAGCGACGCCGCAGCGATCGGCATCGTTGTCTATATCGCTGCAGCGTCGCTTAATGTGACGGTACCTTAAGAGAAACTTGTTTCCTTGGTTTATCCATGACGTTGATCTATGGATTGTAGACATGCAGAGTGAGTGCAGGGGTATAACTGTACTACAATCCTTGCCTTGGCTTCATTGTCTTTAGATGGAAAAGGTCCTCCTCTGGAACATCTGAATATTCAATCTGGATTTGAGAGGGACCATGAGGAAAGTCAAGACCTTTTATTGAATTCTCCTATTGGCCCCTGAATCCAGACACTTAGTTAATAGACTTTGATGATGGACTTTGGTCCATATGGTTTTATTATGGCATGATGGTAATGTTCTAGCACATTTGATCAGAAGGACACCATGTGACACAATAAATCTAATGCTTTTGCATGAGACATTATTAAGATTATTCCTTTGACCATACAAAAGTTTCCAACCTCCTTTGAAACATGTCAAGCTTTTCTTCCATTTGTAAGATTTATTTGTATTTAAGTAAGACCACAGTGAGTAGCAGTTCAGATCTATACAGCAAGAATCCACATCCATCGCAATGAAATAAACTTCTTTCTTCACTATTAGAACATGACATAGTTTTCTAATCTTGAAAGACATGCTAGCTTCATGTTTTTCAAATTTTTTTGCTTACAAATAATTACATGTGCAGAAGGATATTAAAAGCCACAGCGGGGTCTCTCAGTATGTGAAGTAGTGATCATATGTGCCTCATTGTGAATTATTGCAATTACTAAAACTCTATGAATACAATAATTTGGATTCTATGTATAAAGCAGTGTGATCATTTTCACTGGAAGCTGTACAATATGCTCCATCCTTTACAACTTTTTAAGCAGAGTACAGCAAAAATAGGAAGGAATTTAATTTGTTAAACAGGTTTATATGATTGTTTTAGAACACTCCTCCGCTGAGAAAGGTAAGGATGCATTCCACCATTTACACACAATATGAATTCTGGTGGCCGCTGTGAAATAGCTATGGACAGATATTTTGTTAAACTAATCTCAGTGGAAAACATTACTATGGGGTAGAGTGGGTGCCCATTATGGTTCCAATAACACTATTTTTACAGTTAGAAATATTGGAACCGCAATGGGAACCTAACTTACCCCAAACTCCAAAAGAGCAATGAGATCTTCAAGGGGGTTGTCTAGCTTAATTAATTCAAGGTAATATTTAAAATAAAACAATCTATACTCACTTCCTGCAGACGGAACCTTTAATCTCGGTGATGATGTTACATTGTTGCGTCATGTGTGGGCCCTTGTCAGCTGCAGCCCTTACTATTCCATCAGAGCAAACATCTTCCCTAACAGAATTTTGAAGAGCTGAAACTGAGGAGTGGCATCTCATTGGCTGCAGGAGGCATGTGACACAACAATATCATATCATCGCTGGGAATAGTGATGTCAGCATTACTGGAAATATGCTGCTGCAGGATGTGAGTGTAGATTGCTTTTATTTTAATTCAGGTCCTCAATTAATTAGACTGGATCTTCAGTAGTGGACAACCCCTTTAATTACCCTGAAATCTCCACAGAGCAGAAAAAAATGACCAGAACAGCATTTTATAAATCAAGTTATAATGTAGAAATATGGGAATAAATCACAAAGACATTTGGGCAATTACTATGGTTTGGGGAAGTGAAGGTAAACTTTTAATATCTCTTTAAATATGTAAGCACATTAAACCCAGGATCTCTCATAGAACGCCTCATAGAATTGATTTTTGAATCAATTTAAGTAAATATTGTTTTAAGTAAGAATTTAAATAGTCTTGTTCCTACTTTTAGAAATTAAATTTGACTCTGCTGTGCCTAATTTTATTTTAATGGATTTTATTTGCTTGATGATAGTTGGTAGGCAATTGTTGTGATCAAGGTTATTTTTACATTACCACAAAATACGCAGACATGAAGGGATGTACACTGAAGCCAAAACAATATTGTGCATATAGATTTTCTTACATTCTGTCCTCGATGTTCTGATCAATACTCTTATCTCAAGAGTACTTCAATTGCTTTGCCCTTGTACTTAACTTGATGGGAAACAGAGCGTATGTAACAGACACATACTGTAACTTAAAAATATTAATTATTTACATGTGTTTAATTGAATCATTTCAGATTAAGATAGCTATCAAAAATCACAGAATCATTATATTGATTATTAAAAGAAGCTGCAAACATACAAAATCAATCCAAATCTTACCTTACTAGAATTTCAGAATGTATGGCTGTGTCCAGACTGTTAATAAAGCAGCTCTTCCCCTCCCTCTCTCAGCAGTAACTCTCAGCAAATGGAAATCACCATTAAACAGGTGATTCACAAACATATGTACTGAACCAAATTCATCTTGCTAGATTGCTTAAAGTCCACCATATCCAATTATTGATATTTCTAGAATTGCTCTAAAGATATTGGTATATGCATTTATTATCTGCCTGACTTTGGGCATGAGGGTTCTCATGGTAAAGGATGAAAATATGACCATTATTCATTTCAGTAAGGTGTCCACAAAATATAGCCAGATGTTTTGATTTTCTTCAAACTATTCCACATTCTCATCTGAAATCCCAAATCAAGCCTTTAAAGGGGTTATATTGGACTTTAATATTGATACCCTATCCTTAGATCTGATAGATAGGGGTGTGTCGGCTGTGTTGTCTCCAGCCAGAACTGCTCAGTTACGGATTTGTACAGCACAGCTCCGTTGACTGTATAGTGGCCGTGGCCAGGTACTGCACATCTGTCCTCGTCAAATGACTAGGGGATACATGTGCAGTACCCGGCAATGACCACTATTCCATTGTTGGAGCCGTGCTGTTCAACTCCACAACTGAGCAGTTCTGGCCGCAGACAAAAGGAAAAGCTAATTGTCGAGGATGCTGGGGTTCACACCCCCCATCGATCAGACATTAATGACCAATTCTAAAGATAGGTCATCAATGTTAAAGTCCAGGACAAGCCCATTAATTACTTGATTATACCCATAGAACAGGGTATTCAGATACACAATTATACAGTCTTTGACATATCTGTTTTAATAAATACATGTAATCCTCATGAAATATCAATTTATGGGAATTTATCCTTGGAATCCTACATTGGGCAAGTCCTCTGTTATTCTGGAAATGCATAATAAAATTGATAACCAGGATGTTAGCATTGTCCTTTTTGTCAGTAAGATGTATCTCAGCACTTCTCTTAAAATTCTGGTTGTGACATTACAGTGTCTGAGTGTGCAGGGTAATGGATGGGAGAATAAAACTTAAAGCAAATTTGTAAGCAGGATTTTGCTCAGTAAACTACAGATACTGTCAGGTTGGCAGCGTTAAATTGATTAAAATGATAGCTGGCGTGAAGAAATCAGTCTTGTGGTTCTTGTGTAATCAGTGTTAGAAGTTTTCAGTTGGGGCAGGACTTTAAGCAGAGTCTTATCTTCCTGCTTTAAGCCAGAGAAACCAAGGAAAGACCTGCCAACAGACCACCCTCAAGCACAAACAGTCTGTCTCTCTCTGCCCCTATGATAAGGAACATAAGATAAGGAAGATAAGACTCTGCCTACAGTCCCCCCAGAGCACGAGCATCTCAGTAACTGAAAACTTCTAATACTGATTTTACACAAGAACCACAAGACGGATTTCTTCACCCCAGGTATCATTTTAATCAGTTTAACAATGCCAACCTGACAATGCCTTTAGTTTACTGAGCAAAATGGTTCACTTTAAACCTTTTTTTAAAACCCCGGATAGGAGGAGTTATGTGACCAGTTTTATTTTTCAAAATGGTTATTTACAATTTTGCCTGTAGGATATGATCAGTGAATCCTACTATAGAATAACCTACAAATGAGCTTTTACATAACAATTAAAGGGGTTTTCCATCTTAAGGGACACTTTTTTATTAATTGGGTGCATATGTTTTGTCTAAAAGTACCTTTTTGTAATTGGGTTTCATTAAAATTTTTATACCATTTACCGTCTATAGGGTTGATGTTGCTGGCTGTAGAAAGAGTTAATGAGAATCTGTCAGTGAGCTCGTTCTGATGGCCCAATGGCCTTTTCTTTAGACCCTCTTAGCTGATTTACAACCATAGACCACATCAAAGTTGAATGTGCAGGGGATAAAAAGGAGTCTGCAAAAGCAAAAAAGTGCAAAAATTTTAATGAAACAGAATTGGAAAAATAATTTTTAGGCCTAAATATATACATTTAAGTATAAAAAAATCAATTAATTATCTCTAAAAGTGGACAACCCTTTTAAGTAAGTTTCCTGTATTGTCACCTGCTGGCCAGTACCGGTATTACAGCTACTGATTCAAATGTAAGTTCATTCCTGTCTCTGTCATCAGCAGTTGAATTGAATGAATCCAATCATTCAGCTACATGGAACCAAGTCCTTGTTTCTCAACAAAAATTATGTCAGAACTTAAGCTCATTGATCCAGGAGGCAACAATACATTTATGCATCACCCAGGACTATGAATTAGGGACAATACCTTTAAAGAAGACCTGTCATCAATTGTTCAAAAGTGGCAAGTTTTCGCTTTCATTTTATTTCAGCTGCTTTCCTGACTAGTGCGTATTTTATTTTTTCGAAATGCGCCAGACGGTTCCAGAAATATAGGTCTTTTCATTCAGTGCAAATTTTTACGGTATTTTTGAAGAAGGCGTGGCTCGCAGGATAATTATGCAGAAAATCCTAAAGACACACCCCAGAGGATCCTGTGAGCCACGCCCTCTTAGTAAAGACCATAAAAGGTAGCACGGAATAAAAAGACCCATAACTCTGGAACCGTATGGCGGATTTAGACAAAATAAAAAACAGAATACTCAGCGGAGCAGCGGGAATAAAATTAGAGCTGGCACCTTTTGGCTAGATGACAAGTGTTCCTTAAGACCAAATCAGCAGATTAATTGTACCTAAATCCTTAACTGATCCAGCCCACTACTTCTTTTTTTTCCAGAGGAGGGTACGGTGCTTCCTTGGACAAACAGTTAACAAACTGCAGTTAGAATACGGCACTTTTTACATGCATAATAATAATAATAATAATAAGATGTTATTGCTGCTTTCTTATGCATAGAAAACTAACCTGACCTCAGAGAATCCAAACCTCACAGCTCCAACAATTCTGCAAAGCGAAGTTAAATTCTAGGTCACAAGTCATTTGCGGCTCAGGTGTGAATTCACCCGTTTTATATGCGGTGACAGGTCCGCTTTATCTGAGCAGCCGCGAGATTTACAAGTCAGGGTTTAAATTTGAGAAAACTCTATTGACTCAAGGGTAACTAAGATTCCGAAATAAAAATAGTATGTCACCGAATTCCGACTAAAGATATATGACAGACCTTGCAGCCAAAAAAAAAAAGACGTATTTTTAAGGAGGAAGCGGGAACATTGCCATTAGAGATCAGAAGGAATAGATCAGGCTTGTAAATTGAGAGCAGGGTTTATGGGGTCTGATCTTTCGCTGCAGTCTCTAATGGCACTGATGTTCTTTATTATGTCGTTCTGCAGTGTGTTTCCTTTCCTAGAACAGGACGGAGCGATATGCAGACATTGATCACCGAGGAACACGGGAAATAGCGGCAGTTCGGCGAGTAAACAGATTTTACGATATATTTAATATCCTTCCACATTAATATAGTTAAACAGTATGAAATGATGTACAGACAGAGAAAACTGCCTTAAGGCAGATGTAAAGAGAAGAAGAAATATATTTTTTATATTCTGGTGGTTCTGGTAGTCGGTAGATCTGGTGTTATAGTCATCAACCAATTTTTGCTCATATACAGAGGTTCATTGGGTTGTATGAGGGCACATTGTTACAACCTGTCCCGGTTATCCTGTGCTCCACTTCCTTCCCCTGAGTTCGCTGCCCTCTGTTAAGCTCCACATCGGATTTTGCAAGTTGCCCGGCGTGGCTCTATGACCTCATCTATGGGGTCTATCATCTATTTATAATCAGTAAAGTGTATCGTATCTTATCATATCATATCTACCTAGACCTTGGAGGATCTACCTCACCTGGTGAGCCCAGCGCAAAAAGTAACTGAAATGATTAAAAAAAAAAAAAAATCTATCTGAGAGCCCCAATCTCCAGGGATCAAGTAATCAATTCCGTGCCAATCAAATACATTTCAAATTTTCATAACTTCTCTGAACTATATGTGATTCTCTTTATTCAAAATGGTGAATATGCAGTGTAGAAGATTGTACGAGCCAGAGAAGGATCGTATGACCTTAAATGCAAATTGGCAGGCTTACCCATAATGCCTTGCAGCTATCGCATCACATGACATAGCACAATAAATAAGGAGGGACCATCAAAGCCTGTATAAAAGCCAAGGCAGGGAATGCAGCAGCCGTCTTCTGTCTATGTCTGCCAGTGCAATGCGTTTATAGTTCTGTGACAATTCAATCACGCATATACGATTTTTCAGGGCAATTGAAGGCATCTGAATACTTTCAATTTGTGGCAAATTCATTGGTTATTAATTAAAATTCCAGACTAAATTCTGTGAAGCTGGCAAAGTTAAATTGAAAAAGTTTCGATCATCCCTACCCAATGTTCAAGTTTTACAGATAATGGCTTCACAATCTAAATGTAGTGGTTCTAAGTGGAACGGGAATAGGATATCAAATGGGGTCTGTGCTCCAAGGGATGGATCCCGGATTCCAACTTTGGGCAAAGCAGTATAATAATATTGTGCAAAGCACACATCGTCAGATTGTGCCTAATCGTCTTAAACTCTTTGCTCCCTCCGATCTCAAAATTCCTGGACCATTTTTGTTCATGCAAGTCCACAACTCCTTTGCACACGCAACCTCAGCCGGTGCAGAGTCAGGACATGGCGATTTGGCTCCTGTAGATATAAAGCGAGGAGGGTTAATATTTGCCATTGTCTTATGTATATATTTTATGCACAAAAATTAAACAACGCAGTGGTCTAGAACAAGTTTCCCGTCTCTTCCCCAAAATGTGTCCCTGTTGAGCACTCACATTTGTGTAGGTTTGCTCACCGATACCTGATAATATAGGTTCCTTCCACGTTATCAATAAAACTTTGTAACTACCATGAGGCACTTGGTGGGTGATGGGTTGGTGATAATCCACAAGTAGTGTTGAGCGATACCGTCCGATATTTGAAAGTATCGGTATCGGATGGTATCGGCCGATATCCGAAAAATATCGGATATCGCCGATACCGATATCTGATACCAATACAAGTCAATGGGACACAAATATCGGAAGGTATTCCTCTATGGTTCCCAGGGTCTGAAGGAGAGGAAACTCTCCTTCAGGCCCTGGGATCCATATTCATGTGTAAAATAAAGAATAAAAATTATTGATATACTTACCCTCGGACGCGCCCTGGTTGTCACCGCTGCAACCGCCATGATTCCCTTCCTAAGAATGAGCGCGTTAATGACATTCGATGACTTCGCGGCTTGTGATTGGTCACGTGAGCGGTCACATGACGCTACCGCGACCAATCACAAGCTGCGACGTCATCGAAGGTCATTAACGCCCTCATTCTTAGGAAGGGAAGCATGGCGGTTGCAGCGGTGACAACCAGGGCGCGTCCGAGGGTAAGTATATCAATATTTTTTATTTTTATTCTTTATTTTAAACATGAATCTTAATCCCGATACCGATTCCCGATATCACAAAAATATCGGAACTCGGTATCGGAGTTCCGATACCGCAAATATCGGCCGATACCCGATACTTGCGGTATCGGAATGCTCAACACTATCCACAAGCTGTTTTGGCTTTTTTATTGAATTAAAGGGATTGTTCAGGACTGTAACATTGATGGCCTATCCTTAGGGTAGGTCATCAATGTCTCATCGGTAGGGTGGGGGGCGTATCTTTAGGGTTCTCTGCTTTATTAGTATAAAATATTCGCACTTTAGCCAATCACAAGACCAAAAAGGACAGTGAAAAGAATAGTTTATTTTTCTCTAATTTTTCCCAGTGAAGGCGAATAACCTGGCTAGTTCTGGGCTTAACTAGCTAGGTCATTCTCCTTCACCGGGCAAAATTAGAGAATACAAAAAACTCACTGTCCCCTTCTGTCTTGCGATTGGCTAAACCGCAAATATTTTATACCAGTTTGATGAAGTCCCTTTGACAAATTTGTGTTTGCTGTCTTATTCGCTACTAGCTAAATCACATATACAAGCGCCACTATCCACGTAATTCACATTTCTCTGCATAATTTTCTGTAAGTCACGCCCTCTTGGAAAAAAACATAGCACTAAACAAAAAGGGTCATATGTCTGGAACCGTGTCAGATTCAAAAAATAAAAAATAAAAAAACCTAATATTCGGGTGACCATGGGGAATAAAATTCGAGACAAAAACTGACCACTTTTGAATTCCATATATGACTGCGATCTCTTCATCTCTTTCGCAAAACCAACAGTGCGTCCACAACTTTAGGAAAAAAGGAGCCGATCTGCAGCACTCGGCAGCGGCTGCTACACATTGTCTAGAGCAGCTCCACTCAACGTTTAGATGTGGACGTTCTAATGCCAGATGGACTTGGGGTGTCCGATCCCAGGAGTTTTGATATCTATGATCTATCTATGTGGAGCCTATTTCTCATCAGGGGCTGTTTTTAGGGAGCTCTTCCGGGAATATAGAAGTCAGGTACGATTGTCCCCGCAGACAATAATGTTTACGTGACTTCATCTGCTGTCACCAGACATAGTGATTATATGGTAAGGACGGACGCCTCCGTCTACAGGTCTCATCCAGATCTGATCCTGTAGTGTCAAACAACAAAAAGCATCTGTGGAATGGAAGGTGAAAATTACCCAATGTCAAGAGAATGTTGTGTTCACCCGATGGGATTTTCTGTAACCTGATGAAACACAGAAATTCATTGCGGCTCGGAAAACATATCAGGAACAATTCCCCAAATTACAAAGACTGGTAGTTCTGCCCGGGTTAGTTCATCCGATCGATATCGGGCATGATAAATATATATTAGTAAATTGCTATTCGTGTAATTCCCTAATACGTACGTTGAAGTTCAACAAAGTGATCTCTTAAAGGAACAATCCGGTCTGAACATTTTTTTGTTTTCTATCTAAACAGGCAGCTGGGTAAGTTGGGTTATAAATGTGGCTTCACATATCTGAAAAGATGTGGCACGGACTGGTAAACTATGAAAAAATAAAATAAAAACATGATTTTTTGAAACTCTGCGGAGAGAAGTTCATGCTCTAGATCTCTATATGGCCACGTAGTGGTTGAAATGTGGAAACAAGAAACCTGTTGACTCATGAATGGCCATGTAGATTTGAAGAGGACCTGTGCTCAGCTAATCGCTGCTATCTTCTAATCTCAGATATACCACAGGTCCCAGCAGAATGAGGCACATTCATGACACCCGTTCTTGTATTGTTGGAGAACTCAGAGGTTGGGTCAGCAATTAGGTGATAACTTGCCAAATAACCCATTAATTTCAATACAGTTTGTCTTTTGCCATTTAAATGTTACTAGTCTACAGCACAGATATTTACATAAACTTCATCATAGATTATCCTAAAAAATGTTCCAGCCATCACGTACATATCCCAAATAGAAGGTTTTACCGACAGCTCAGCTCCTGTTTCCCGGTCGTCCTCATCCTCTGAGATATAGGCTCCGAGAATTTCTTCTAACGTTATAATGGCAACGAGAAAGCTAAGGTTCTCCTAAGGAGAATATAGAAGATTATTGATCTCCCAGTGACTTTATTGGCAGCTTATAAAACTCTCCGGTGAGAAACAATTAATAAAAAAGGAGAGAAAACGAAGCAGATTGCAAGCGCTTGATTGTTATTAGAAATCCTTTTCCAGGAAAATATAAACCGGCCTGGATAACATCAGATAGTTATACCTGATTCTTAGGGATGGTTCAATATTTATTTGTGCCGTGCATCCTCCAGAATGTTCTCCTGCAGTGCTGGGATGTCTGCCGGACTCTCCGCCACTCCTGTAAAATGATTTTACCTGCGCTTCGATGCTTACTTATGGGATATATTTGTGTTACGACCCCGTACACTGCAATATGGCATCTACGGACGTTTATGAGCCCATGCCATAATTGCGCCTGTTTTGTCATTGCCGTAAAAGAGACATACTCCTCCAAAGTTATTACTCTGTATTAGGGCGGGTGCAGACGAATCGGGCAGAGACTCTGATTAAACTCTGATCAGAGTGTGATCCGATTCTCTCAGTTGAGGAGAGGATGGAGGAAAAAAATATTTTTCATCTTACAAAAACTTTATCTGACATAAGGGCTGTGAATTGGACCCTCAGGCACTGTCGGAATTCCAAAATGGTCACTAAACCATTCAGATGGTTTCTAATGGCTTCCTACTATAGGAATGCGTCAGAAACATTGGTCTAACCAGTTACATAGAGATATGAATTGACTCATGTATCTGCCCCGGCAATTTGATTTTATATAAAGCGGAATGTAAGAACGTCTCGCTAATCTCTGACATATTCTTCTGTGCACAATGCCGATGATTCTGCGGTACAGGAGCTGCTTTGTGCATGGTCTCTTCCATTCCAGCTCTTCAGTTACCTCTTCTTTTTGTAAAGCGTAAGCAGCTCTACGGATTGATTAATTGTAAAGTATCTAACATTCAGGCTTCAGAATAATCAGTCTAGACTTTCTAGATGTGACCGAGCTTCTTGGTCGCCATTCTTCATCAGTACAACGTGTGCGTGGTGGAGGTGGAAGGAGATCGACGCGACGTAGGACCATGATGTCTATGCAGAAGACAATATGACCATGGGAACAAAATTTAGAAAATGTTATTTGTTGGTAAAGTCTTCCCAGATACATTATGGCAAAGCAGCATTCTAATAAATGTCCATTTAGGACTCATCACCTGGTGGGCTTCAGAAAATCGCAAAAGTCCTAAAACTTCACATTTATTAGTAGGTTCTAAAAAGAGTCAGAAACCAAACCCAATAATTCCAGGCTGTCCTATATATCCATGAAGAAAATGGGAAAATCCAGCAACCGCAAAAGTCATAAAACTTCACATTTATTAGGAGGTTCTAAAAAGAGTCAGAAACCAAACCCAATAATTCCAGGCTGTCCTATATATCCATGAAGAAAATGGGAAAATCCAGCAACCGCAAAAGTCATAAAACTTCACCTTTATTAGTCGGTTCTAAAAAAGAGTCAGAAACCAAACCCAATAATTCCAGGCTGTCCTAAATATCCATGAAGAAAATGGGAAAATCCAGCAACCGCAAAAGTCATAAAACTTCACATTTATTAGGAGGTTCTAAAAAGAGTCAGAAACCAAACCCAATAATTCCAGGCTGTCCTATATATCCATGAAGAAAATGGGAAAATCCAGCAACCGCAAAAGTCATAAAACTTCACATTTATTAGGAGGTTCTAAAAAGAGTCAGAAACCAAACCTAATAATTCCAGGCTGTCCTATATATCCATGAAGAAAATGGGAAAATCCAGCAACCGCAAAAGTTATAAAACTTCACCTTTATTAGTCGGTTCTAAAAAAGAGTCAGAAACCAAACCCAATAATTCCAGGCTGTCCTAAATATCCATGAAGAAAATGGGAAAATCCAGCAACCGCAAAAGTCATAAAACTTCACATTTATTAGGAGGTTCTAAAAAGAGTCAGAAACCAAACCCAATAATTCCAGGCTGTCCTAT
Source organism: Ranitomeya imitator (assembly GCF_032444005.1). NCBI lineage: Eukaryota > Metazoa > Chordata > Amphibia > Anura > Dendrobatidae > Ranitomeya > Ranitomeya imitator. Next base: position 25,818,554 of record NC_091289.1, read on the forward strand.
ATATCCATGAAGAAAATGGGAAAATCCAGCAACCGCAAAAGTCATAAAACTTCACATTTATTAGTAGGTGCTAAAAAGAGTCAGAAACAAAACCCAACAATTCCAGGCTGTCCTATATATCCATGAAGAAAATGGGAAAATCCAGCAACCGCAAAAGTCATAAAACTTCACATTTATTAGTAAGTTCTAAAAAAGAGTCAGAAACCAAACCCAATAATTCCAGGCTGTCCTATATATCCATGAAGAAAATGGGAAAATCCAGCAACCGCAAAAGTCATAAAACTTCACATTTATTAGTAGGTTCTAAAAAGAGTCAGAAACCAAACCCAATAATTCCAGGCTGTCCTATATATCCATGAAGAAAATGGGAAAATCCAGCAACCGCAAAAGTCATAAAACTTCACATTTATTAGTAAGTTCTAAAAAAGAGTCAGAAACCAAACCCAATAATTCCAGGCTGTTCTAAATATCCATGAAGAAAATGGGAAAATCCAGCAACCGCAAAAGTCATAAAACTTCACATTTATTAGTAGGTTCTAAAAAAGAGTCAGAAACCAAACCCAATAATTCCAGGCTGTTCTAAATATCCATGAAGAAAATGGGAAAATCCTGCAACCACAAAAGTCATAAAACTTCACATTTATTAGTAGGTTCTAAAAAGAGTCAGAAACCAAACGCAATAATTCCAGGCTGTTCTAAATATCCATGAAGAAAATGGGAAAATCCAGCAACCGCAAAAGTCATAAAACTTCACCTTTATTAGTAGATTTAAAACATGAAAAGGAAAAATGTTAGATAACATGATAACGGTCGACGCGATTCGAGCTACACTAGCTTTTAATCATGTATACGTATACCATCAACGTATACTCTGCACATTTACATGCATATCCCCATTACGCACACATAAAATAAAATAGGTACTTGCTAATACATTACTCACGCATTTTCACATTATACATGCACATACATAGTACACACATGCACACAAGTATATATATAAAATATGCATGTACAGAGATAACACAATTACATTTTTGTGATGCGCTTGGTCAGATGACCGGACATTGTTTTTCATTCGTTCCAAGTTGTAAAGGCCAAAACTTTATTTTCTTTTCCTAAGCTTCTCTATAGGAGTTCTCTTTTTTTTATTTGCGCGACAAGCCGTATTTTTTACGTACCATTTTACCAAACCCACGCATAGTGCTTTGCAGTGGTATAAACTTTTTTATGGGTTTAATGGAGAAAAAAAAAAACAGTTGCTATTTTTTACGCCTTTTACTGACCTCCATAAATAATCTGTTCACTGTATTATACGGGTTGTCATGATTAAAGGGATAATGGCTATGTATTTTGCAGTTTTGTTTTTAAATGGGTCTTTCAGGCTCTATACAGTTTTCTGCAGTCTCTCTATTTTGTGCAGATTTTAACGATTCCCCCTGTATTGGACGGTCACGTGGCCACAAGTATGTGATTTGCGTACTGGCGGTCACATTCGGACTAGATTCTTATGCAGTTTTCTCAAAACATCGAGAGAATCGGATGAGAATCTACTGAGGTCATGATCATTAATAAGCCCACTAGCACTAAAAATATCGGGAAACCATGAAAGTGCGCACATAGTGACTGCAAAATATCTCTAGAGCCTAGTAAATCCCTTTGAAATGAGAATGTTCTAATTGTTTTTTAGTATTTTTAGTATTTTTTAGAAAAATATTTAGAATTGAGAGTCCTCAATTGAGAGTACCTTTTAAACTATCTACTAGTATTTTTTTTAGAAATTTTAAAGGAAAACAAAATCCCATGTTTATTTTACCCCTAATATACAGGTATATAGAGATATTCTAGTATGTAGAGCTGCATCTCTATGTACTAGCACACAATGCCTGTAATGAAGAAGATTACCATTTAAAGGTTTAGCCAGAAAAATTCCTCCTATACTTAGCACTGCTGCTTGTAGCTCCCTGATAAAGCTGTTTCCTGCAATGCTAGATGATCAAATGCTGGGAAAGACCACATTTTAAGAAAACAATATTTAATAAAGGCATCTAATGAGCACAGACAGTGTCACTGCCATGAGCTGTTGGAGGCACTGGTGAAGCTGAACCGGCGTATGCCTGCATATAGTTTTATAGGTGGAAGATTATAAGTATGAGTATAGGTTGTATTTTTTTTACTTAACACCCTACTCATTCTATATTTAGGAGTCTAGTAGGTGGACCTCTGAATAGCCCCACCCACTGGACTACTAAATATAGAAATAGCAGCCTACGCAGGTTTACCTTCTTTAAAAGATGTTGATCAGACATAATGTTTAGTGATGAGCGAATATACTCGTTACTCGCGATTTCCCGAGCACGTTAGGGGGACCTCCGAGTATTATTTAGTGCTTGGAGATTTAGTTTTCTTTGCCGCAGTTGGGTGATTTACAGCTACTAGCCTGCTTGATTACATGTGGGGATTCCCTAGCAACAAGGCAACCCCCACATGCACTTAGCCGGGCTAATAGCTGTAAATCATTCAGCTGAGGCAAGAAAAACTAAATCTCCGAACACTAAAAAATACTCGGAGGACCCCCGAGCGTGCTCGGGAAATCTCGAGTAACGAGTATATTCGCTCATCACTAATAATGATTAAAGTGACAGGTTCCCTTTAAGATGTGATCCTTGGTTGGCCATATCTCTGAAGACTCAAGGAGAAAGTGGGAAGCCAGGGCTACCCGAAAGGCCAACGGTTGCTTTTTTAAGTAACAGTACACACCAGGGGGATAAGATTTAATATCGATTGAGAGTCCAATGGCTATAAAAGAATGACAGACACAATAGAAAAGAGTGACTATAGAAAGACCTCTCACACTGTCACTGACTGCTTCCAGGACTGAAGAGCTTCTATGAATCCAGAGGGAATGTGCCGACGGAGCCAAAGACAGATAAAGAGCAGCCACCTCAGGATATTATATTGTTTGCAGTTCTAATGTTCCTGAAAAATAATGAAAAAAGCCTTGAAAGTGCCATAAATGAGATGATCTGTATTCAGACCCTCTCCTGGTGCTCGGCGTTCACTCGGAATACAAAGGAGGATGATGGCAGGAATATTTACTTGAAGCCTCGGTCCCCGTGTCTATTATTTAGGCGGTATATTATGTATTATCTGTCGGCACAATGAGAACATTCTGAGGCACTAGGAATTTGGGATACGGCGCAAAGAACATAGAGGCAATGGAATTGACCCTGTAATTACTGCTTCCTAGTAAGGGTGCGTTCTGGGAACCATAGGCTTGAGGATTATGGATTTATATAGATATATTATATTTTTATTGTGGGCCTAAGAGCTAACTGGCAGGTAGTTGCCTGATTCGCCCAGTCTGCCGGCACAGATCTCTCCTGCTGATGAGTCTACGGCTTCTGCTGATGTCAAATCGGCAGAGCAGCGACTTCTCTTCTGCGTTGCTCTGTCGACAGGGTGTGGCTGCCGATGTTATGCTGATTGATAGTTGACTCCCCACTGCAAAAAGATGGCTCACAATCAGCATGACATCAGTGGTAATGCCCCATCGACAGAATAGCCTGGAAGAAGAAGAAGACCTGCTCTGTTGATGTGCAGCAGCTGTCTGTCTGTGACCGCTCTGTGCCGTCGCTGGGCAGAACATGCAGCTAGATGCTAACTAGTTAGTTTTTTGGCTCCTAGTAAAAAAATAATTTAGTCCTGGATAACCCTTTTGAGGAATGGTCACCCTCTGATTATATGATTAATCATATCTTGCTATATGAGTAAAGATGAAAAACTAACAACTCTTATTGAAGGGAGCCGAACAGAAGGATCGGCATCTGCAAACTTATTACATGGCTGCATTTGTCTTTGGCTGATTACAGGCAACCTCATCGTAGGTGACAAGTTCACATTGTATAGTGATACTCACCTTATTAACTTCTCGAGAAAGGCATTCAAGACAGTGGCGCCACCATGCCACCGGCCCGAAATACCAATCTTCAAACAGCGCCAAGAGTCTAACTTACCCCCTACTCACTGGATTAGGAGTATCTTGACTCCCGGTTGATCCTGAGAATGGGCACCTGCAGACTCCTGTCTAAATTCAGTGGCGCCACATCTCTATTTATGGTCTATAGGACTGCAGAGATAGCGGAGTAAAGACTAAACGCATCAGTGGTGCGCATTTCAAAACCTCTTTTTCTGGACTTATCGGGGTCCTAGTAATCAGCAAGGTGTTACCCAGCCTGTGAATAGTTGACAACTTTCCAGGTTTGTGAAAAACTTGTAAAAAAAAAACCCTTTAAAGCATTTCCCAGACATTTTTTCGGCAACTCTCCACTCCACCTGTTGAGAGAAGTCCCCAAAAAGGCAATTTGCTTCAACAGAACACATTGCAAAAACAGGAAATGTCAAAGAAAACTTTCTAAACTAGTTATCGGCAATAATAATAGCTTTTGTTTAGGGTACCGTGAAGCACCGCCTAATGTCATTGGTCTGCCCATTAAGGAGGCAAGTTCTAAAGTTGCCTTCAGGACTTATGGAGAAATGTCCCAACCCTACTGACTTTTTCCATGGACAGTGTCTACAGCTCTTCTACTCAACAGACATCAGATAGTTATTCTAAAAAAGTGAAAACTGGCATAAAGTTTACCGGAGATGCCAAGGTGGACGAAGGTCTACCTTGTTCCTATGGTTCTAACACTAACGTCAGAAGGTTGGTTCATATTGATTTTTGCAGCGGCCTCCACTATGTTCCATCTAATGTAAATCTGGCCCAACATCCTTTCAACCTCACTAGTGAGAAATATTAAGGGACTCCATACAGGATTTGTTTTTTAGGAATAAACTTTTTTTTTGTCTTTTTGGGAGTAAACTTTTGTTTTTGTCCTAGAACAATTTGGCCGGGGATTGTTTGCGTTATTTTCTGCTTTCTCAGCTGTGCGGTTATTTTGATTGAATTTGTTTGTTTTTTTTTTGTTCTTTTTCTTCTTATCAGATTTAATGCGATGTCGTTTGTTTTCCTGTGTAATTATGTAGATTCTCTTCAGAGCCGCTGTTTTTCAAGTTATAAATAAAATGGATTAAGTAATGCTCTTTAAATAATCGCAACCGCAGGGAACAAGTTTCTTGATGTTGACTTCACAATGATGTCGTCGGTGTATATGACTACAACCCATAAGACGTGGTCAAAAATCACCGCACCTGTGGGTCACATGGAAAGTACATAAGTAGGGTCATGGGCATCTGGACATCATTCCTCCAGGTCAGGAGTGGACATACCATTGGTGCAACCCGTGCGGCCATACAAGGGCCCAAGGAGTAATGGCAGGAAACAAGTTACTTGTTACATGAGATGTTGACTTCACAATGATGTCGTCGGTGTATATGACTATAACTCATAAGATGTAGTCAAAAATCACCGCACCTATGGGTCACATGGAAAGTACATAAGTAGGGTCATGTGCATCTGGATATCATTCCTCCAGGTCAGGAGTGGACATACCATTGGTGCAACCCGTGTAGCCATACAAGGGCCCAAGGAGTAATGGCAGGAAACAAGTTTCTTGTTACATGAGATGTTGACTTCACAATGATGTCGTCGGTGTATATGACTATAACTCATAAGATGTGGTCAAAAATCACCGCACCTATGGGTCACATGGAAAATACATAAGTAGGGTCATGTGCATCTGGGCATCATTCCTCCAGGTCAGGAGTGGACATACCATTGGTGCAACCCGTGCCACCATACAAGGGCCCAAGGAGTAATGGCAGGAAACAAGTTTCTTGTTACATGAGATGTTGACTTCACAATGATGTTATCGGTGTATATGACTATAACCCATAAGACGTGGTCTAAAATCACCTCACCTATGGGTCACATGGAAAGTACATAAGTAGGGTCATGGGCATCTGGACATCATTCCTCCAGGTCAGGAGTGGACATACCATTGGTGCAACCCGTGCGGCGATACAAGGGCCCAAGGAGTAATGGCAGGAAACAAGTTTCTTGTTACATGAGATGTTGACTTCACAATGATGTCATCGGTGTATATGACTATAACCCATAAGACGTGGTCAAAAATCACCGCACCTATGGGTCACATGGAAAGTACATAAGTAGGGTCATGGGCATCTGGACATCATTCCTCCAGGTCAGGAGTGGACATACCATTGGTGCAAACCGTGCGGCCATACAAGGGCCCAAGGAGTAATGGCAGGAAACAAGTTTCTTGTTACATGAGATGTTGACTTCACAATTATGTCATCGGTGTATATGACTATAACCCATAAGACGTGGTCAAAAATCACCGCACCTATGGGTCACATGGAAAGTACATAAGTAGGGTCATGGGCATCTGGACATCATTCCTCCAGGTCAGGGGTGGACATACCATTGGTGCAATCTGTACGGCCGCATAGGGACCCAAGGAATAAGGGGGCCATTTCTATTTCTAAAGCAGGTGGAATCGTGCATTATGATGATCTTCAAGACTGAAAAAGTCCCATAAAATATTCTTGCCCAGGGGCAATTGTTCTTCGCCCCACTCCATGTTCCATCCTAAGAGAACAATGCTTCTATAAATTACTCTGAACTCCAAGGCTATGTGCACACGTTGAGTATTGGCATGACCAGGACAGTTTCTGTTTCGGAGCCTTCATTTTCTACTTCGCTTCTTCAAAAAGACCTAACTTTTTGTTTTCATAACTTGATTTCATCGGGACGAGTTGTAGTTTTGAACGACACTGTTTAATTTACCATGTAAGGTACAGAAAAACAGAAAAAAATTCCAAATGCGGTAAAACGGTGAAAAAATGCAATTCCCCCATTTTTTTTTCATGGCATTCATCATGTAGTAAAAAATGACCTAGCAGTGCGATTCTTCAGGTCAGTAGGAGTACGGAAATACAAAACGTATAAAGTTTATTCTTTTATATATTTTCACAGTCTAAAAACATTTCAAACTTTTTGCTTGTGTCGACTTGTAACTTTTTTATTTTTCGGGATGTGTAAGTGCTTGTCTTTTGCGTGCTGAGCCTACATTTTTATTGATTCTACTTAGGCTTTCAAATGATATTTTAATAGTTTTTTAGGACACTTTTTTTAATCCGGGTGCTGTAGCCAAAAATAAAAAAATGTTCTTGTGCTTCGAATTTTAGTTCTTCATAGCTTTTTAAGGTTGAAGGGTAGACTTAAATGGTTATTCCCATCTCCAAGATCCTATCTCAATATGTAATAGGTGTAATAATAATAATATTAGCAAATGCCTTCAAATTAAAAATCTAGTATAGTTTTTCTGATTAGCGATGTCTCTTTCCTCATGTGCAGGCATTGCAGGACCTTAGGTATCCATTGTTATGACAACTAACAACTAACTGTCACTATATTAGTGGTCATAACCATGGATACCTAAGGTCTTGCCATGCCTGCACATGAGAAAAGAGGCATAGTGATAGCAAATCAGAAAAACTATACTACATTTCTAATTGAAAGTATTTGCTAATATTATTATTATTACACTGACTACATATTGGGGTAGGATCATGGAGATGGGAATACCCCTTTAAGTCTATCGAGTTGAACCTACAACCTAACATGTTGATCCAGAAGAATGCAAAAACCTTATGGGGCAGACATTATTAGCTCCATATTAGGGGAAAAATTACTTCCGACTGCACATTTGGCAATCAGACTAGTTCTCTGGATCAACGCTCCTCAGACTAGTTCTCTGGACCAACGCTCCTCAGACTAGTTCTCTGGATCAACGCTCCTCAGACTAGTTCTCTGGATCAACGCTCCTCAGACTAGTTCTCTGGACCAACACTCCTCAGACTAGTTCTCTGGATCAACACTCCTCAGACTAGTTCTCTGGATCAACGCTCCTCAGACTAGTTCTCTGGATCAACGCTCCTCAGACTAGTTCTCTGGATCAGCGCTCCTCAGACTAGTTCTCTGGATTAACGCTCCTCAGACTAGTTCTTTGGATCAGCGCTCCTCAGACAAGTTCTCTGGATCAGCGCTCCTCAGACTAGTTCTCTGGATCAACGCTCCTCAGACTAGTTCTCTGGATCAGCGCTCCTCAGACTAGTTCTCTGGATCAACGCTCTTCAGACTAGTTCTCTGGATCAACTCTCCTCAGACTAGTTCTCTGGATCAGCGCTCCTCAGACTAGTTCTTTGGATCAGCGCTCCTCAGACTAGTTCTCTGGATCAGCGCTCCTCAGACTAGTTCTCTGGATCAGCGCTCCTCAGACTAGTTCTCTGGATCAACGCTCCTCAGACTAGTTCTCTGGACCAACGCTCCTCAGACTAGTTCTCTGGACCAACGCTCCTCAGACTAGTTCTCTGGATCAACGCTCCTCAGACTAGTTCTCTGGATCAGCGCTCCTCAGACTAGTTCTCTGGATCAATGCTCCTCAGACTAGTTCTCTGGATCAGCGCTCCTCAGACTAGTTCTCTGGATCAGCTCTCCTCAGACTAGTTCTCTGGACGAACGCTCCTCAGACTAGTTCTCTGGATCAGCGCTCCTCAGACTAGTTCTCTGGATCAGCGCTCCTCAGACTAGTTCTCTGGATCAACGCTCCTCAGACTAGTTCTCCGGATCAACGCTCCTCAGACTAATTCTCTGGATCAACGCTCTTCAGACTAGTTCTCTGGATCAACGCTCCTCAGACTAGTTCTCTGGATCAACGCTCCTCAGACTAGTTCTCTGGATCAGCGCTCCTCAGACTAGTTCTCTGGATCAACGCTCCTCAGACTAGTTCTCTGGATCAACGCTCCTCAGACTAGTTCTCTGGATCAACGCTCCTCAGACTAGTTCTCTGGACCAACGCTCCTCAGACTAGTTCTCTGGATCAACGCTCCTCAGACTAGTTCTCTGGATCAACGCTCTTCAGACTAGTTCTCTGGATCAACTCTGCTCAGACTAGTTCTCTGGATCAACGCTCCTCAGACTAGTTCTCTGGATCAACGCTCCTCAGACTAGTTCTCTGGACCAATGCTCCTCAGACTAGTTCTCTGGATCAACGCTCCTCAGACTAGTTCTCTGGATCAATGCTCCTCAGACTAGTTCTCTGGATCAACGCTCCTCAGACTTGTTCTCTGGATCAACGCTCCTCAGACTAGTTCTCTGGACCAATGCTCCTCAGACTAGTTCTCTGGATCAACGCTCCTCAGACTAGTTCTCTGGATCAATGCTCCTCAGACTAGTTCTCTGGATCAACGCTCCTCAGACTTGTTCTCTGGATCAACGCTCCTCAGACTAGTTCTCTGGATCAACGCTCCTCAGACTAGTTCTCTGGATCAACGCTCTTCAGACTAGTTCTCTGGATCAACTCTGCTCAGACTAGTTCTCTGGATCAACTCTCCTCAGACTAGTTCTCTGGATCAACGCTCCTCAGACTAGTTCTCTGGATCAACGCTCCTCAGACTAGTTCTCTGGATCAACGCTCCTCAGACTAGTTCTCTGGATCAACGCTCCTCAGACTAGTTCTCTGGACCAACGCTCCTCAGACTAGTTCTCTGGATCAACGCTCCTCAGACTAGTTCTCTGGATCAACGCTCCTCAGACTAGTTCTCTGGATCAACGCTCCTCAGACTAGTTCTCTGGACCAACGCTCCTCAGACTAGTTCTCTGGATCAACGCTCCTCAGACTAGTTCTCTGGATCAGTGCTCCTCAGACTAGTTCTCTGGATCAACGCTCCTCAGACTAGTTCTCTGGATCAGCGCTCCTCAGACTAGTTCTCTGGACCAACGCTCCTCAGACTAGTTCTCTGGACGAACGCTCCTCAGACTAGTTCTCTGGATCAACGCTCCTCAGACTAGTTCTCTGGATCAGTGCTCCTCAGACTAGTTCTCTGGATCAACGCTCCTCAGACTAGTTCTCTGGATCAGCGCTCCTCAGACTAGTTCTCTGGACCAACGCTCCATCTATCCTTTTTTTAAAATTATTTTTTAATTTTTACTATATTTCTTGGTCCCCTTAGTCATTTTGATGCAACAATCTCTCGATCGCTTATTCTATATTACTGCGATGCTGGAGTATTGCAGTGTATAGCTAGATAGTGATTCTCCTAAGAAGCATTGTCAAATGGTCCCTTATCAGGTTATTCATATATTTTCAGGACGAATAAGAAAGTAATGGCATAATATTAGATTATATAAAGAAATTCTATAACATTGATATTTCAGAGTGCGGACTACAAGTATTAAGTCTTCAAGATCCATGCAATTTCCCTGGAAGAATAAGGAACACATTTCCCCCAGTAAAACCTTCGGCAAATTTTACAATTTATTTCACGAAAACTAAATAAAGAACTTTCAACAGCCACCTCATTAGATTTAATGTATTTGATTAGCAGTTTTCAAATAATGTGATGAGGGTTTAATTGTAAGTGTTCATTTAAAATGTAAATGAGAGAAGCTGATGGATGCTAAAGAACAGATTATTACCGAGTGAGGACATTCCGAGGAAAAAGGTGAAGATTCCGCCATTTATTCCAAGACCTGATTCTTAAATTAAGTGATTTATGGAAATATTTTTCGGCGGACCGTCCGGTCTTAGGCTATGTTCACACTTTGCGGATTTTGCTGCGGATCCGCAGCAGTTTCCCATGAGTTTACAGTACAATGTAAACCTATGGGAAACAAAAAGCGCTGTGCACATGCTGCGGAAAAAAACGCGCGGAAACGCTGAGGATTACATTCCGCAGCACGTCACTTCTTTTCTGCGGATTTTCACCTGCTCCAATAGGAAACTGCAGATGAAAATCCGCATAAGAAACCGCAGTAAAAACCGCGATAAATCAGCAGTAAAAACCGCGACGGGTTTTCACTGCGGATTTTGGAATTCCGCTGCGGAAAAATTCCGCAGTGGAATCCGCAAAGTGTGCACATAGCCTTATAGCTCTGTAAAGGGATGTCCAGAACTTTAATAGGGCAAGTGCAGACGAGCCTATTTGCATTCCGAGTGCGATCCGACAAAACATCGGTTTGCACTCGGACCAATGTTAGTCTATGGGGCCGTGCGCACATCCAATGTTTTCTTTGGACGCGGGAAAAAAAATTGCTGCATGTCCAAGTTGGATCCAAAATACAGATCGGACTTGGCCGTGCAAGTCAATGAGTTCCTGTTGGAAAACAATGGGTTGCACTCGCATGACATCTGAGTGCAGTCCGATTTTTGTGCACTCACACAATGGAGAAGAAGGAGAATTTTTTTTCTCCATCTTCTCCTTAGTCATGAGAATCGGATCACACTATGCTCAAACTCTGATCAGAGTGTCATTGGCATAATCGGAACGATTCTCTTGGATGAGAGAATCTACGGTCGTCTGCACCTGCCCTTAGAATAGGTCTTCAATATCAGATTAGTGGAGGTCCAACACCCGGCACCCCCACCTATCAGCTGTTCGCAGCTCCACCATGGCACTGTATATTGCATAGTGATCTGTCTTGGGTAATTCACCTCTACTCATATTCACTACAATGGTAACTTTACGGCAGTGCCGGAGAACGGCCACTACACTGTACAGAGCAGTGTTCCTACTAGACAAACTGTTGAAAAAAAAAAACGCTGAAAAAAACATTATTTTACAGTATCAGCAAAATGAATGAGATTTCTGAAATGAAATGCACGCCCTACTTATTTTTCCCTTTCAGATTTGAACCATCAAAGCATTTTGTTTTATAAATCTGCAGCATATTAATTCTTTCAGCATTTTTGCAACGTTTTTTCACCCATTCAAATAAATGAGAAAAAAACATGTAAAAACGCATGCAAAAATGTGTCAAAAATAAGTCAAAATGCTCTTATTTTCCGCAGCGTTTTTCTTGCCAACTCTCTGGGCTTTTTTTTTTGAAGCAGAAGAATGTGCTGCAAATACTCAACATGTCAACATACCGTTTCGTTCCCACAATGAACTTTATGGTGAGTTTTTGATGCTGCAGATTATCTGCGCCATTTCTGCACCCATTGAGTAAAATAGGTTAAGCAGCATCAAAAACTCAGCAAAAACACATCGTGGGAACGTAGCAACAAAGTTTTGGAAAAAAGTGACAAAATATCTTTGTGCAATTTTTTTTAATCTGTTGACAGTATCACATCCCGCTTGACTTAAAATATTTGCCAATTAAAGTGTTTGTACCATCCGGTTAAAAAATTTCCCTATTAGAATCCCCGCCATTAATCAAAGTGCTGATGTGAGGCTAGTCACTAGTCACAGACAAGTCATGAGGCAGGGAAGTCAAACGTTCTTGGGTAAGATACCATGAAAGCACGTAGTAAACTAAGGGAAAAGGCAAAGGCGAAGTCAGGTCATGGTTTGAGGTCAGAATATCAATAAGATAGTGGATCTGAGCGAAGGGGTAAGGCCAAAGGATGGACAGAATGAGCTCCAAAGTGAGGCAGCAAAATATGAACAGAAAAGAAGAAATACAAGGCAAACCACTGCATCATCTGGCAGAGATCTGGGACTAACAGCTTAGCTAAGTAGCTGGGTAATTATCTGGAACAGGGAACATCTGAAAAAAGCTCAGCACCTCCCAGACTCAGATTGAATGGCTGAGCTGTCAATCAAAATACTGACAGCTCATTACAACCCTGCGCTAGACTTGACAACTGAGCTGTCAATCAAAATAGTGACTCTCAGCATACCCCAGCACCAGATTGCAAGACTCAACTGTCAGTCACTGTGTCTAAGACACACAGAGCGGAGGAATCGTGACAGTGGAGCTGTCATCAAGCAATTACCCCCACTTTGACAATATTAAAAGTAGAGAGAATGGAGTAACACGTGACTGCAGAATCCGACTACAGAAGGTTTATTTGTAGTCTGTCACCTAGGAGATACATTGTTCCGTGTAGGATCTGTAAACACAAAATGGTTGTATCTTTTTTTTAATTAGTGAGGACACAGGCTTTAATATTTAGTTGTAGGAGGGCATGATTATTCCCATGTTTTATTTCAAGTGCACATTTACTAAACACAGATGTGAATATTTTAGATATTTTCAGTATTTATGGGTCCTTTGCGAGAGGGTAACGAATGCATACGTAATACAATTGAATGGGAGAATCGTGGTTATTTTTTGCATCTTCGGTATAAAATTGTGAGTTTCAGCGGCTGGGAACGTGCTTTACTTTCCTTTGTGCGGTCACCGATCTTACGTTTCATAAAAGAAAGTAGCAGGTGCGGTAAATAAAGAAAGAGATAATCTACATAAACAACATGTTCTGAATGCGAGCGCTCGGGAAACTCATGAATTCTTCATGCGAGAATATATATATATTTTTTTAAAGAATTCTGTTACCTAAATGCTAAATGGAAAAAAAATAGAAGAATAAAACTGTTTAAATTAGATGGGTCGCCTCCTCTGCTCCTTCCATCTTAGGGTTGTCATTGGTGTCTGATGAACTGATTGGCGTTTACTTATAATATGGTTTAAAGGGTTATTCCCATCTCGTAAAATGGTGGCGAACACCTAGGATGTGTCTTCATGTTATGATCGGTGGAGGTCTGACCTGTAGGACCTTTTCCGATGCAGGAAAAGACTACTAAGGGACCACAATATAGAGGTTGGACCATCGGACCTTCCCTGATCATAAAGTGATGACATATCCCAGCAACACGCCTTCACTTATGGCATAAAAATATCCCTTTAAGCTTGGAAATAACAGCCTTCGAGTAAAAGTGAATTGTTAATGTCAATTATTTGCATGAGTGCGTCTAAGCAGGTCATGGACCTTTAAGGTCACAGTTCTAAAAAAAAAGAAGCTGAATATAAAAAGTGTTCCCTTTATTAAACTGTATATTTTGGAAATAAAACAATTAAGAATGAGATAACATCTGTCTAATCGATCCCTTCTTTAACTAGTCACTGGCTGAATTCAGATTTTTGGGCATGAGTGTTTATCGATCTTTTGTTTAACAGGAGATAGAGTAAAGGGGAGAGGCTCCTGCTGCAGGAAGTTTTCTTACAGCCAGATTCAGGGCTAGGAGGAGAAAGAGGGGAGCATCGTAGATCTTTTATAACACCCAGAGAAGATTTCTTTAAATATTTCTCAGTGGTTATTGTAATATGGGACAAAATAGGATTAATGCCATGTTGCTGCAATGCAGGTAGGTGCAGGCTCCACTAGATGGCAGTAGAGTGGAAGCAGGACTGTATCTAAACAGAGCTGGCCTGCAGGTCAGCAGTGAGGCTATCACAGGTGACAGCAGAATAGTCAAACTAGCCAGGTGAAATCCTAAACTGTAGCGCTGTACCAAAGGAATAAGCAAACTCACGGTCAGAGACAAGCCAGGGAGTCAGTAACGGTCAGGAGCGGATTAGCCAAAAGGCAAAAGACAGAAGCAGGTCAGGATACAAGCCAAGTCAAAACCAGGCAGTCAGCACACTGAAGGGAAACACTGAAATAGGGGAAAAGAGAGACACGGGTTCAGACAGCAACGCAGCAGGACAAATCAGAGCAATCAGAGTCAGCAACAGCAGCACTAGGCAAAACCTATAACTGACATGGTCTGCAGGACACAGCCGGGATAAATAGCAAACCTGAGACCAAACTGAGGCTGAGAAAGTTTAACTCTTGGCATGACCAGACTGGGAAAAAGGGAAAACAGGACCCAAAACCCAGTCTGGATCTTGACAATTAAACAGGACATTAAATGAGTTGTCCAAGCTTAGGGCTCAAGTCTGCAGTCACTCTATGTGACTGCAGACTTGTGTATCCTAACCGCATGCACAGTGCGCGCTGTCGGGATACTCTGGTTCTGGCACTAGGAGCTGGCAATCATGTGAACGCAAGTATCCAATTTGGATACTGCAGGCCACATTCCGATTATACATGTCCGGTCTTGCACATGTCTAGTCAGCATGTGATCACATATATGAAAATCGGATACTTGCAATCACACACCCGCCTGCTCCCAAAACCTGCACCAGAGAATCCTGACAGCGTGCAATGTGCGTGCTATGACGATTCACAAGTCTGCAGTCACATAGAGTGATGGCAGACTTGAACCCCAAACCTAGATAATCCCTTTAAGATAGAAATGTGTGGGGATATTTTTAAGCATTTTTGTGCATTTTAGTGTTCTTTTTATGTTAGATGGAATACGCCAGGAACTGTCTGGTGGCCGTGCGCCACGTTTCTGCTACCCATGCTCTCAGCAGTTAATTGCCAATTGTGGTTGGCATGCGGAGCACCCACACAGCTGGCACAGTTTTGGTAAATCATGTTTGCTATGCCTGATCTGACATTTGGAAGCTATGTTAATGCAATGCATTGTTATTGTGTAATTTTTTGAACGTACACATTTTAGTCAACTCTCTAAACATCTTGGTAATTGCGGTCTGACTCCTTGAATCTCATGTCTTTCACAGATCAGTAAACAGCAGCTCCAGACAGTGAAGGATCGCTTCCAGGCCTTCTTTAATGGAGAGACTCAGATTGTGGCGGATGAGGCATTCATGAACGCTGTGCAGAGTTACTACGAGGTAAGACATTGCTATACATTATCACTGCAGTTCTGCCTGGTCTGGTCCTCCAGCTTTACAATGTTGCTGTCATCTGTCATTAAAGGGATTGACTCATTAGAGACAACTCTTCGAAATTCAGCTACTAGGGCGATCACGTGGTCATCTCGATCTCATTACCAACACTTGAGCAAACAGTTGATTTTCGCAGTGGAAGCTTCAGCTAGCGACTGTTCCATGGAAAACGTAACATGGTGGTTTTTTCAAGCAAAATACAAGAACAGATCAAGTCTGCCAGAATGGCAGTCACCTATTCAGAGCCGCTCTCTGTTCTGGTTGATAGAGTGGAGTCTCAAGCAAGGGACACAGATCTAAGATTTACATATGCCTTAACAGGACAACTTTGGTCTTGATAGGTCAACCCATTAAAATTCCTTGTCCTCTAATAACACTAACAAGATGACTCTGCTAGCTCTATCACACTCTACACAGTAAAGCTGAAAAAAGTGAGTTGCAGACAACAGAAGATTTCGGCCTTCTATGCATACTCCAAAGACCAGTGTAAAACATAGAATATTCCATGATTATTTTACATGGAAAGACAAATATGAAATACCAAAAGACCATGAATTTATGATCTATTGATCCGAATTAAGAAGCTGAATTACCTTCCTTAGGGTTTACGTGTAAGAAAAATCATTAAAGACCTCAATAAATCTCAATTCATTGCTCTAATAGTGGTAAAGGATCTATTGTATAGTTTAATTTCAAATTGGATTCCGGGTTTTACTTATCTTATTTTTGAGATTACTTTGCAGGCTCTGTTACATTCTACACAGCAAATCTTGAAACTGAGATGCAGACTAAAGACATATCAGCCTGCTGGTCAGTTTGAGATTAAACATTTCAGGGTATTTTTATACAGATAGTCACAAAAAAAATAGAAAATTCCTAGAGCTTGGCATTCATGTCTTGCTTATCATACCGATGAGAAGATTCTGACTACCCTGCCAAATGGTACACAGCAAAGCTGAAAGTTGAGCTGCAGACAAAAGGAAATGTACTGCAATAGTCCATAATAATACTGAAATATTTTCAGCTTATTTTTTATATAGATAATCACATACGAGATACGAAAAAACAACCAGAGATTTGCTGTTACGTCTTACTCATCTTACTAATGAAATTACTCTGCCGATATAGTCACACTCTGCACAGCAAAGCTCCCTTTCTGCAGTCATCTCATTTCACAGCTCTCTCGGTGAGGAGAGAAGTATCACATAGCTTTATTTCTCATTTCCTATCATAATTTACTCGCGAAGCAATGCGTTTGAATACATTGTATGCTTCAATACCGTCAGAATTTTAAAGGAATTAAACAATTCCCCAACTTACGACCTCGGATACTAATTTCTGTAATTATAAAATGTTTGGATGGACGTCAGTACTTGGGGAAAAAAACACATCCAATGCTGGGTCATTATCTGTTCTCAGGAAATGTTAACTGGTCTTTGGGATTCATCTTCTCCGGCATAAATAATAGAGAAGGTATTGTACATGGAAAGGTTATCTACATGCTGTAGTCGCGAGTGATGGCTGCAGAATTGCTAAGAAACTGCTCTTAGATGTTTTATTTTGCCTTGCTCCTGCTGTTCCACCTCACTAGCGCTTCCTTTCATACTCATCAGAATGTGCTGTGAATACTTAGTGAGATACATGGAAACCCGCGGATCTTTATAAGAGCAATTGCAGACAGTGAAAACTGCGAGGAATCCATCTGTAAAACGCACTCACCTGTACAGAAATGCACTGGCGGTCCGGCTGTAGAGTACAAGCGGAAAGTGACTAGATATCTTATTGTATCTGTGTTTGTGGACCCTTCAATTTAATGTTATTGTTTCTAAAGGGTAATAAATAGTTTTAAAAATATATCACATCCTGGGGACATTTCAGAAGTTTAGAGCTTTACAAGTTTAGAGGGATCTCGAGGACGGAGATCCCTACTGAGCGCTAAAATAAAGGGCCGAATCGGAGAGAGGGGTGAGCGATATAGGGGCTCATAGAAAGTCTATAGCTTTTATGCTGGAAAAGTGGTGTAAAAGCTTTGAAAAGTTGCTAAATTTTTGGAAAAACATGGATTTGCACCAAAAATATGAGACTTTGGGCATTTTGATTTAGTTCTGCAGAACTGGGTGAAGCTGGGGAGGGATGAGGCATGGGCACTCTGCCTGTCCAATTAATTCAAAGTGCAGAAATCCTACTCCAGTCCCTGACTGGAGTAACATTTCTGGCACAGTGTATTGATGCGCATGCCACTCATGCACTAAATTCATTAAGTGGAGTGCACCTCTTAGTGATTCTTGCTCCAGGAAGACTGATCAATTCATGGATGGGTCTCTAAGAGGCCAAACCACAATTGCTCTGCTCTCCAAAAATAGTTGATTAGTAATGAAGGGGTAGAGCAAGGAGAAAACACACAGTTTTCACTCCTTTAAGATGGAGGCACTTGGCTCCACTGAGCGTTTCATCCTCTTCCTTATCAAAATGACAGGAACATTTAAGATGGAACCTCTCACCGGATTCTTGCTGCCCAATCAACGGGTGGCATGAATCAGATCCTGGCTGCATAATCGATATTGAACGTTCCATTGTTTCAAAGAAAGTAGAGTTGGAAGAACTGGTCAGGGGCCATATGAGATATGAGATGAGCCTAGTTCTGCGTTGCCCCCAGCCGGTTTTCCCAGTGCTACCAGAGGTGATTGACAGGTCTCTTGCTATAGAGGTCACCTGTCCATCACCTGGAGCGGCGCTGGGTCAGCACTGGACTAGTCTCATCTCCGGTTATGGTCTCTGCTCCGATCTTCCCACTATATGTACTTTGAAATGTTGGACCTATCTTTGGGTTAGGCTATCTGTGGGGGTCTGACATCCGGCAAATATTCTTTAAAACAGACATGTCAGGAGTGGCAATAGGTCCCCTTAAAATTTCAAAAAGTTATTTCCAGGACTGACGTTCCTCTTTTTGCTTATTTTAGGTATTCCTGAAAAGCGACCGTGTGGCCAGAATGGTGCAGAGTGGAGGTTGTTCTGCCAATGACTCTCGCGAAGTCTTCAAAAAGCACATAGAAAAGAGAGTGAGAAGTCTTCCCGAGATCGACGGCCTCAGCAAGGAGACTGTTCTGAGTTCCTGGATGGCTAAATTCGATGCCATATACCGAGGAGAAGAAGATCCCCGCAAGCAGCAAGCCAGGATGACAGCGAGCGCAGCCTCCGAGCTTATTCTCAGCAAGGAACAACTCTACGAAATGTTTCAACAGATCTTGGGGATTAAGAAGTTTGAGCACCAACTTCTGTACAACGCATGCCAGGTGAGACGCCATGTATGATTTATAGGGACGGCTCTTTTCCCTTTGGGTCTTTTTAAATTTTTATGTCAGATCAAGAATGCTAAAGAAAACCAGTTCATCCATCAGTGAGCTCGCACGTCTTCATCATCTGGCAGGAAATGAGGCCAAAACCGCTAAACTGCTTAGTCCACAGCCATTGTGTTGTCTCTACATGATACGTTAATGCTGATGGAGGGAAATCTTCGACTTATTTTCATGCATTACGCCTTTATGTTGCATTGAATAGTTTAATTATTCTTGGAGTTAAAAATATTGCGGCTCTTCTTACCAGAGAAGCTCCGGAGCACCCCATGCAAGGGTATGACTAGTATATGTCTTTATGGGGAGCAATAATGGTCTCTGATCACAGGCGGTAAATAATTCCTTTCTTAATATTGGTGTATTTACATCAGAGTCATCATCTTGTGTTTTCTTAGTAGCAATCCTAGTAGTTAAAGTCCACATATATGGCTGATAAATGTATGATCGATGGAGTCTGGTTGATTAGACCCCCCACCAATCGTGAAATCAGTGGTTCCGTGGAGCGGTCATAGCCATATGTGACCATTGATTGCCTGGGACAGGGATCAGACATGAACAAGACAAGAGACAAGAGCGTTGGTCATGCATGCGCACTATCATTCCCATAGACCTAAAGACAAGAGTAGAGCGTTGGTCATGCATGCGCACTATCATTCCCATAGACCTAAAGACAAGAGTAGGGCGCTGGTCATGCATGCGCACTATCATTCCCATAGACCTAAAGACAAGAGTAGAGCGTTGGTCATGCATGCACACTATCATTCCCATAGACCTAAAGACAAGAGTAGGGTGTTGGTCATGCATGCACACTATCATTCCCATAGACCTAAAGACAAGAGTAGGGTGTTGGTCATGCATGCACACTATCATTCCCATAGACCTAAAGACAAGAGTAGGGTGTTGGTCATGCATGCACACTATCATTCCCATAGACCTAAAGACAAGAGTAGGGTGTTGGTCATGCATGCACACTATCATTCCCATAGACCTAAAGACAAGAGTAGGGTGTTGGTCATGCATGCGCACTATCATTCCCATAGACCTAAAGACAAGAGTAGGGTGTTGGTCATGCATGCGCACTTCTAATAGATCCATAGAAGTTTAATGGAGTCATGATTACGTATATTCACTACTAGAGTTGATGCAAATCGATTCATAGGATCCGGCCCTTACACCAGGTCGGAAGTTTGTGGTTGCTATAGACGGGAGCTGTGAGAACCGCCTAACACATGATGGCACACGTTCTTCTTCGTTTGATGAGCCAGCGTTGGGAAACAAGATATGTGCATCACAACGCAATGATGATGTTGCGCCAGGCCAACTAATGAGAAGAAAAGTCATAGATGCCGTTAGGTAGGAGGCGGTTCTCAGTTCAACAAAGGAGGAGAGATCGTAGACATAGCCGATAGATATGGTCTTTCGAATTGCATCAGCTCTGCCGATAGATCCATAAAAGTGAATAGAGCCGTGGTCACACATGTGCTTTATCGCTTTCATATACCCATAGGAGTTCATAGAGGAGAAATCACGCATAGCCCATACCGCTTCCATAGAGGTAAATGGAGTGGTGGTCATGCATGCACACTACTCCTCCATTCATAGGATGTCCGTTCTCAGGATTGGTGGAGGTCCCAGGAGTCAGACCTGAAAGATCATACATTTGGCCTCTTTTAAAACCTTACCTAAACACTTTGCGTGAATCCATCTTTAAGGGGTTATCTCCAAAATAGCAAGTTATCTCCTCTTCATCTGACCACGGGACCACCAGCGATCCGGAGAGGAAGCCGATTTAAGAGCTCAGCTGTTTGTATCGGTCCCATAAACATTGAATGGAGCGTTGGTGAGCAATCAGACCTCATCTTCATTCAAGATAAGGACCTGCAGAATCCTGTTCTCTGAATTACTGTGGGTCCCAGCGGATCAACAAGTTATGGATAGGGGATAACCTGCTAGGGTTCTTCTTCTTCCGGGCTGCTCGGTTGATGGAATGTGACTGCAGACGTCATGCTGATTGACAGTCGTCTCTCCGCAGTTAGACAGCGGGGAGCCAGCTGTCAGTTAGCATGATGTTGGCAGTCACACCCCCTAAACAAAGCAGAGCGGAAGAGAAACCACTGCCTTGTCGATGCGACATCAGCTGAAGCTGCTGAATCGCTGGCAGGAGCGGCCTGTGACCATTCTGTGCCGGCAGAGATCGGTGTTGGGCACAGTATGCCTGTTAGTTCTGAAATAAATAGTCCTGGATAACAAATGTAAGTAGAACCTACTAATTAGTACAGCAGTATGGATCATAAAGGTAACACCTTGCCCCCAATGGAAGTTATCCTGATCGGTATTACTATACCAAACAGCTGCCCTGTAATAGCAATGTGGGACTCTGCTATGGAATTTGCATTGGGGCTTATGAGACTAAAGCTACAGGATAGGTGAAGATGTTCTAAGACTAATTGAAGGTCCCAAATCTCTAGCCCTCGCCCTCGCCTGACCTAAGGAACCTGAAATGAGAGAACTTATATTTAAAGTAAAGATAGCATTGAGACTAATGGAAATGTTGACTTTCGCGTATAATATTACGGGAGAGTTCATGGAGAGTACGATTTAATTCTGATCTGTAACTTTATGTGACCAGCGGTTTGATATCTGGGCCAGCAATTATCCTTCAGTAAATAGACCATCAGCTTGCCCCTAGGCACAGAGTTTCATCGCTTGTCAGGGACTGACAGACCCAGGATACCAAAAATAGCTAGGGGTGCCTCATCCTCAGGGACAGATTAGAAGTCAGATGAACTCTCATGCATGATGTAAGGAGTTAGTCTTGTTACTTGTGTAATGAGTGAATATCTTTATATTGCATCTAGGGATGGAAATGATTTTTTCGGGCAACATTATGGATATTATATACTCAGCTTCTAATGTTAACCCATTCGTTTAAGTTGTAGCTTGTGGTATATGTAGCTATCACTGAGTGTTGATCTCGGTGGTAACAGCCTCCTGGGAGGTATGGGGTTAGAGAATCACTGCGTATTGTGAATCGCAGATCTTCCACTTAGCCTGTGTGTTTGTGTTTCATATTAAATGGATTTGTTTCCTTTGGTGCTGAAGAGGTTAATGACCCTTTCTATGCTGGTTAGAAACTTGCGCCTCTATCTCACAGCTGTTCCTGACCTGGTCATTTCCTCTCCCTATAAAATCTGATCAGACCTTCTCTTCATTGCCAGTGAAATCTTTGCTTCCTAGCTCCTTGGAGACGCTGTGCTGAATTGGAGATCATTGTTGCTACTGGAGATTGTTGCGTTCTGTTTTTGGGTGTACGCTTTCCTCATTGTCCTTTTCCGATTTGGTTGGTAAATTGATATCCTTCCCTATATACCTCTCTTCCTTTGGTGAGTATTTGTATGTTTGTTGCTTTCTGTTATCCCTGTCTGCCTTACGTTCTGATGCATTAAAATGTCTGTCCCAAGCCTTTTGGAGGAGGGTACAGCTAAGGGAATAACAGGAGAACATTAAGGCTGGTGACCCACACCTCCTCACCTTTAGAGGTACCTTTGGTCACAGGCATAATTAGGGCCCCAGTCCTACGGACGGTTCAGAGCCCTTTTCTCTAGGCACGAACAGTCACAGCAAGACACAGACATACTATTGGTGCATCGCATGCAGACGTCAGGGCCCAAGATATAAGGGGCCACTACCACCTCCAACCAGCATGCAGCTTCTGTCAGTGTCCACCCCTTTGTCAAGGGTGTAGGTGATATCACTGTATTCAATATCCCTGTACTGTGACATCACTGCATGTATTATTTCTATTCTGTGACATCGAATGTAGCTTGCAGTATATGTAGCACTCACTGAACACTGATTGTGAAAGCTTCAGCCATCAGAGAAGTAAATCCCATCACTGTTAGCACTATTCAGATATTGTGATCACAGTGACATCACTGTGTGTATTATCCCTGTACTGTGACATCAGTGTGCATATTATCCCTTTTCTGTGACATCACTGTGTGCATTATCCCTGTACTGTGACATCACTGTGTGTATTATCCCCGTTCTGTGACATCACTGTGTGCATTATCCCTGTTCTGTAACATCACTGTGTGCATTATCCCCGTTCTGTGACATCACTGTGTTTTTTATCCCTGTACTGTGACATCTCTGTGTTTATTATCCCTGTTCTGTGACATCACTGTGTGCATTATCCCTGTTCTGTGACATCACTGTGTGCATTATCCCCGTTCTGTGACATCACTGTGTGCATTATCCCTGTACTGTGACATCACTGTGCATATTATCCCTGTTCTGTGACATCACTGTGTGCATTATCCCTGTTCTGTAACATCACTGTGTGCATTATCCCCATTCTGTGACATCACTGTGTTTATTATCCCTGTACTGTGACATCACTGTGTTTATTATCCCTGTTCTGTGACATCACTGTGTGCATTATCCCTGTTCTATGACATCACTGTGTGCATTATCCCCGTTCTGTGACATCACTGTGTGTATTATCCCTGTACTGTGACATCACTGTTTATTATCTCTGTACCGTGACATCACTGTATGTATTATCCCTGTTCTGTGACATCACTGTGTGTATTATCCCTGTTGTGTGACATCACTGTGTGCATTATCCCCGTTCTGTGACATCACTGTGTGCATTATCCCTGTACTGTGACATCACTGTGTGCATTATCCCTGTACTGTGACGTCACTGTGTGTATTATTCCTGTACTGTGACATCACTGTGTGTATTATTCCTGTACTGTGACATCACTGTGTATTATCCCTGTACTGTGACATCTCTGTGTGTATTATCCCTGTACTGTGACATCACTGTGCACATTATCTCTGTATTGTAACATCACTGTGCACATTATCCCCGTACTGTGACATCACTGTACTTATTATCCCCGTACTGTGACATCACTGTGTGCATTATCCCTGTACTGTGACGTCACTGTGTATTATCCCTGTACTGTGACATCACTGTGTATTATCCCTGTACTGTGACATCACTGTGTGTATTATCCCTGTACTGTGACATCACTGTGTGTATTATCCCTGTACTGTGATATCACTGTGTGTATTATCCCTGTACTGTGACATCACTGTGTATTATCCCTGTACTGTGACATCACTGTGTATTATCCCTGTACTGTGACATCACTGTGTATTATCCCTGTACTGTGACATCACTGTGTATTATCCCTGTACTGTGACATCACTGTGTGTATTATCCCTGTACTGTGACATCACTGTGTGTATTATCCCTGTACTGTAACATCACTGTGTATTATCCCTGTTGTGTGACATCACTGTATGCATTATCCCCGTTCTGTGACATCACTGTGTGCATTATCCCTGTACTGTGACATCACTGTGTGCATTATCCCTGTACTGTGACGTCACTGTGTGTATTATTCCTGTACTGTGACGTCACTGTGTGTATTATTCCTGTACTGTGACATCACTGTGTATTATCCCTGTACTGTGACATCACTGTGTGTATTATCCCTGTACTGTGACATCACTGTGCACATTATCTCTGTATTGTAACATCACTGTGCACATTATCCCCGTACTGTGACATCACTGTACTTATTATCCCCGTACTGTGACATCACTGTGTGCATTATCCCTGTACTGTGACGTCACTGTGTATTATCCCTGTACTGTGACATCACTGTGTATTATCCCTGTACTGTGACATCACTGTGTGTATTATCCCTGTACTGTGACATCACTGTGTGTATTATCCCTGTACTGTGACATCACTGTGTGTATTATCCCCGTACTGTGACATCACTGTGTGTATTATCCCTGTACTGTGAAATCACTGTGTGTATTATCCCTGTACTGTGACATCACTGTGTGTATTATCCCTGTACTGTGACATCACTGTGTGTATTATCCCCGTACTGTGACATCACTGTGTTTATTATCCCCGTACTGTGACATCAAATGCAGCTTTCAGTACAGATCTTGGGGATTTTAGCTGTTAGAGAAGCAGGTTTTGTTCCTTTTACTTTCACCACGTCATTTAACTATGAGGAGTAATAACCTAGGTGGAAACTCTCCAATGGCTAATAAGGTCTTGGTGATGACACCCAGGTGTCCCAACACAAAAATACATGAATTTTAGATGTGGCTACTCAACCATTGTATTTCTTGGTAACAATAGTCATGATGGGAGCTGAAAGTGATCTCCTAATTGAATTCCATGACTCTTATTCGGAAGGGGTCCATCTCCCAGACCTCTATTGAACTTTCTGATGTTCTTGACACTGTTCTACCCTATAATGGTCCCAACTGCATTATTAAAGTAACCATTAAGATAAGAAGATTGGTAAGGAAAATATCCTAGCCATCTCTCCCAGATTTCCTGGAATTCCTTGGCCAAGAAGAGGTTGGGTTACGTAGACCCCACCTAAAAAATGGGCATTCCTGGAATAAGTGAGGGTGTTTCTGGGAGGGGTATAGATTTGGTTGGGGATGAGGATTAGACATTCCTAGAAATGTTGGCAACAATGCATAACGAGGCAACGTCTAGTAGACTTCCGGTGAAGAAAGGCCAAGGAAGAAAACATAAAACCCAAGGGGAAGGCAATGACTATGATAATATGGTTTTATTCTGCATACAATAACTTATTCTTATAAATGCTCCCTATAGGGGTAATCCACACAGTGATGTCAGAGTATGGGAATAATGCACACAGTGATGTCAGAGTGTGGGAATAATGCACGCAGTGATGTCTGAGTATAGGAATAATGCATACAGTCATGTCAGAGTATGGGAATAATGCACGCAGTCATGTCATAGTATGGGAATAATGCACACAGTGATGTCAGAGTATGGGAATAAAGCACACAGTGATTTCAGAGTATGGGAATAATGCACGCAGTGATGTCAGAGTATGGGAATAATGCATACAGTCATGTCAGAGTATGGGAAAAATGCACACAGTCATGTTAGAGTATGGGAATAATGCATGCAGTCATGTTAGATTATGAGAATAATGCACACAGTGATGTCAGAGAAATGGAATAATGCACACAGTCTTGTTAGAATATGAGAATAATGCACACAGTGATGTCAGAGTATGGGGATAATGCACACAGTGATGTCAGAGTATGGGAATAATGCACACAGTGATGTCAGAGAATTGGAATAATACACACAGTCGTGTTAGAATATGGGAAAAATGCACACAGTCATGATAGAGAAAGGAAAAAATGCACACAGTCATGTTAGAGAATGGGAATAATGCACACAGTCTTGTTAGAATATGAAAATAATGCATACAGTGATGTTAGAGTATGGGAATAATGCACATAGTCATGTCAGAGTATGGTAATAATGCACATAGTCATGTTATCGTATGGGAATAATGCATGCAGTCATGTTAGATTATGAGAATAATGCACACAGTCATGTCATGGTATGGGAATAATGCACGCATTCATGTAAGAGAATGGGAATAATGCACACAGTGATGTCAGAGAATGGGAATAATGCACACAGTCTTGTTAGAATATGGGAATAATGCACACAGTGATGTCAGAGCATGGGAATAATGCACACAGTGATGTCAGAGAATGGAAATAATGCACACAGTCTTGTTAGAATATGGGAAACATGCACACAGTCATATTAGAGAATGGAAAAAATGCACACAGTCATGTTAGAGAATGGTAATAATGCACACAATCATGTTAGAGAATGGAAAAAACACACAGTCATGTTAGAGAATGGGAATAATGCACACAATCATGTTAGCATATGGGAATAATGCACAGTCATGTTAGAGAATGGGAATAATGCACACAATCATGTTAGCATATGGGAATAATGCACAGTCATGTTAGAGAATGGGAATAATGCACACAGTCTTGTTAGAATATGAAAGTAATGCATACAGTGATGTTAGAGTATGGGAATACTGCACATAGTCATGTCAGAGTATGGGAATAATGCACATAGTCATGTCAGAGTATGAGAATAATGCACGCAGTCATGCTAGATTATGGTAATAATGCACATAGTCATGTCAGACTATGGGAAAAATGCACACAGTCATTTTAGCGTATGGGAATAATGCATGCAGTCATGTTAGATTATGAGAATAATGTACACAGTCATGTCATGGTATGGGAATAATGCACACAGTCATGTCATGGTATGGTAATAATGCACGCATTCATGTAAGAGAATGGGAATAATGCACACAGTGATGTCAGAGAATGGGAATAATGCACACAGTCTTGTTAGAATATGGGAATAATGCACACAGTGATATCAGAGAATGGGAATAATGCACACAGTGATATCAGAGAATGGGAATAATGCACACAGTCTTGTTAGACTATGGGAAACATGCACACAGTCATGTTAGAGAATGGAAAAAATGCACACAGTCATGTTAGAGAATGGGAATAATGCACACAATCATGTTAGAGAATGGAAAAAACGCACACAGTCATGTTAGAGAATGGGAATAATGCACACAATCATGTTAGAATATGGGAATAATGCACAGAGTCATGTTAGAGAATGGGAATAATGCACACAGTCTTGTTAGAATATGAAAATAATGCATACAGTGATGTTAGAGTATGGGAATAATGCACACAGTCATGTCAGAGTATGGGAATAATGCACGCAGTCATGCTAGATTATGGTAATAATGCACACAGTCATGTCAGAGTATGAGAAAAATGCACGCAGCCATGTAAAAATACCGTAATAATGCACACAATAATGTCACAGGAGTTGTTAGTGAACTATTATACCCTTCTCATAGACAAGTCACAGCTGAATTCATATATACTGTACACAAGTAGACCGAATTGACTGTACAAGCGTCACTGGCCCATTTTTCTTCTTTTTTTTTGCATTTCGCTTGCACTCGCATCCTCTTGAGTTAATAATTGACGGATGATAAATCCCCCGTTAAGGACCTGATGAAGATTCCTTCCCTGCAGACTCAGGCGCAGATAATCTGAGCAGATTCCCGGGCTCCGGCGCTGTATGTTTCATGCACGAAACTGAAAATTCAGCTCCAGATGTTAGCACTGAGCCGAACAAAAGGGAGAGATTACCCGGAGGTTTTATCACTAAGACCGCCTTGGCCTTATAGTTCTATATTTATATTCATCTTTAAACTGCCAATTTGGCTCCATGACGCCGTCTCGGACCCTGCAGATATTTCTTATTAAGATCTACAGCATCTCGATTTTTAGGATAATTCTTAATTTTTCACCTATTTTTCTGCCGTCCCGATTAAGATCACTGTAGCGTCATTCGGGCTATAAATAATATATTTCTCAGTCCTGTATACTGATAAATAATAAATTGTGACACAGGATGGAGGATATTTTTACATGTTTTATTTATTTCATTGTCCTGTTTTTGCCATTTGACGGATCAGCTGGTGGGAGAGCAGAGCCAGGGTCAGTTTAAGTATTAAAGGGAATCTGTCATCAGGTTTTTGCCATGTAATCTGAAAGCAGAACAACGTAGAGGCTGAGACCCTGATTCTAGCAATGTGTCACTTACTGGGCTGTGTTTTTGCTGTTTCAATACAATCAGTGTTTTATCAGCTGGAGATTATCACTACAGGACTAGGTGTCTTAGTGGCTCCTAGTCCGGCCACACCCCCAGCACTGATTACCAGCCAATCGGTGTTGTGGGCGGGGTTATACCGGGCTCAGCATTCCAAGCTCTTTTAAATCTGCAGCACAGAAATCTGTGATTCTATCCTAACTGCAGCATCTAGTAAACTAAGTAATATATCACTGGAATCAGGGTCTCTGTCTCTACGTCATGCTGCTGTCAGATTACATAGCAAAAACCTTCTAAAAGATTCCTTTCAAAGGCAATCCGACCTTAGGAGCCATTTTAATAATAGTTTACCTTGTAGTAAAGGAGCCAATTGCTCAGTTTATTAATAAAATAAATAGTTTTTCTCTTACTTTTTTTGCATCCCCTTATCCTTGAAGTTCCGTTTTGGGGGAAAAATGTTATTGATTTTCACAATTACTATGTTTTTTTTTTTTTTTTAATTATTATTATGTTATGAGAATATAGAGATTGAGGTGGAACATTTCACCTTCTCGAAACGTTGATCATCCTTAGAAGTCCGTGTAGGAAGCTCTGCATAGTATAATACTCAAGGGAGCGAATTATGTGGTTATTTAACTGCTTCTGTAATAACAACAGAAATGAGTTTACATTAATTGTCGGCTTTGCTGCTTGTTTGGCAGAAATCATTTTGGTTTATGTTTTTCAGTACCTGCGAAAACATCTTATATAAAGAAAATAAATAATATGATATTACAGCATAGAGTATTAGCATAAATCTACTAAACGTAATCTACTAGTTTAATTATGCGCAGAAGCTGGAGTTGAGGAAGAAAAAAAAGAAAATTATAATACTACAATGTACAGTACAGGAAGCCGTGGGCGAAACGCGCGTAGGGGCGCGTGCTGGCATCTATGGATGGAGTAAGGGGTAAGAATACAATATGGGACTAGTTCCCTTATATAGGTACTGATATTACTTTGGGGTCACTTGACCATGGGGCATTTCTGCTTTACCTAGTAATATGTTGTTTACCCTACGGGTGCTTGGAGATATAGGAAGTACTGGTAGTCTATACTTACTCCGTTTGGTATCCATGTGATATAATGTTTTTTACCTGCTCCCCGTCTCTATACCCATGATGCAGCATTGATTTTAGGGCACCTTTTTCCCAATATTCAAATTGACTCTGTTTATTATTATTTTGTTTATGTGTCTGGAGTTATGTTGTATTATTTATAAGTTTTTGTAAGTGTATTAATAAATATATTATTTTTTATTAAACAAGTTATGAGTTAAATACTTCATGTTTTTTGGTTTCAATGTACAGTATTAGAATTAATATACTTAAATAATCATGCATAGAAGCTGCGGCAGATAAAGAAAAAAAAAAGAAATATAAGATAATATCACATCGCATACTTATGTGATTATGAACAGAGGCCAGAACAGACATATAATCAAATGAAATGATGCTTCATTGGTGACCTTCATTTCAGAGCTAGGGCTAGTCCTTGCCCTGCCACTGTGTGATGTGCACAATGACAGTGCGCTCCCTTGCCAGCTCAAATCAATAATAACGAGCCGGCAACAGAACGCACTGTCAGTGTGCATTGTAAGAAGACCCAGCATGCAGAGAACAGCATCGCCCCCACAAGTGACGTCACTTACAAGGACAGCGCTGGTCTTCTCAAGCCGGTTATTAATCTTACAACATGCACTGACAGTGCACCCTCTTGCTGGCTTAGATCAATAGTAACAAGCTGGCAACAGAGTGCACTGTCAGTGCGCATCATAAGAATACCCAGCACACAGAGATCAGCGTCACCCCTGCAATTGATGTCACTTAGAGGGGCAGCACTGGTCTTCTCAAGCTAGTTATTAATCTTACAACATGCATTGACAGTGCGCTGTCTTGCCGCCTTAGATCAATAGTAACAAGCTGGCAACAAAGTGCACTGTCAGTGCGCATCATAAGAATACCCAGCACACAGAGATCAGCGTCACCCCTGCAATTGACATCACTTAGAGGGGCAGCACTGGTCTTCTCAAGCTAGTTATTAATCTTACAACATGCACTGACAGTGCGCTGTCTTGCCGCCTTAGATCAATGGTAACAAGCTGGCAGCAGAGTGCACTGTCAGTGCGCATTATAAGAATACCCAGCATACAGAGATCAGCATCACCCCTGCAATTGACGTCACTTACAGGGGCAGCACTGGCCTTCTCAGGCTAGTTATTAATCTTACAACATGCACTGACAGTGCGCTCTGTTGCCGGCCCGTTACTCTTGATCTGAGCCTGTCAATATCAGTGATTTCAGCCAATTATACTCTAACACATATGGAGGGTTTCTACATTCCATTTTGTTTTGTAAAAAGAAAAAAATAACATTTCTCATAAAGAAAGGATCATAATACTGAAATCAGCCGTGACCCTCAGCTCCTGATCTTCGGTGAAGCTGTGTGTTTTTCCACCTCTCGGTAAAATTTTTCCTTTATTCTTCTAGATGTAACCTATAATACTGACCACAGTGAATTTTTCTAGATCAGAACTTTTTACAATATGGGTTTGAACTTGTCAATAACCTTGGCTTTTATTCTCTGTCATTAGCTTTGATACTTCTTCTGTTTGGGAATTGAAGCCTTGCAGAGCTTTCATCTTCCAATTTATGACATTTCACATTCCCAGCGATGACCAGAGCGCTCCCATGCTCTGCTTTGTGTATCTCATATGCACCAATGCTTGCTGTGCTTGTGTACAATAAGAAGAATCTCACTTTATCGAGTCCTAGATTTTTCTTTCCTATTTCCTCCATTTTTGCAAGTTTTTTTTTGGGTTGCTGAACCTATTCTATTTCTTTAGTTATCGCTCCTAAATCTCTCTTGTATTTATTTCTGTTATAGTTTTGTGCCCCAGTGGGGATGACGATCTAATTTCCCCACGACTTGCATAAAAAAAGCATAGGAGACAATTTCATGGGATGCCAATTATACTGGTGGGAGACCAGTTCATTTAGAAAGAACTCAATTAACCTGCCTGAAATAAACCTACTGATGGTTGAGCGCTAACATACATTCTCCATGGGGAAGATAGAGATTGAAATTAAATTAAGACATCATGCACACGGCCATGTAATAACGTCATACAGTTATAACTGCACCTCTATGTCTCAGAAAAGCAGAAAAGGCACAGTATAGCAGCTTATGGATTGCCTGCAGCGCCTAGTGTTTTGCAAGTGCACAAGGTCTAAAAGTAAATGTTCACTTTTCATCACCATGTCATTTTAAGTTCAAAATTATTTGCCAATTTAATATATTTTTTCTTTATTTTCTTGATAAAAAGGTAAAAGTTCCCTTGCATAGGCTTAGAGTTAAATTACACAATTATTATCCAAGTGGCCGTCATATACCGACCTCCGGGCCCGGCCACTGCCTTTATTGACCAATTCTCCACCTGGCTTCTTCACTTTCTCTCTGCTGACATTCC
Source organism: Ranitomeya imitator (assembly GCF_032444005.1). Taxonomy (NCBI): domain Eukaryota; kingdom Metazoa; phylum Chordata; class Amphibia; order Anura; family Dendrobatidae; genus Ranitomeya; species Ranitomeya imitator. The sequence continues at coordinate 25,850,518 of NC_091289.1, forward strand.
CACCATCATCATGGGTGACTTCAACATCCCCACTGATACCCCTCAGTCAACAGCCTCCAAGCTTCTGCCCCTTACTTCATCTTTTGGACTTACTCAGTGGTCCTTTGCAGCCACCCACACAGACGGACATACCCTAGACCTGGTCTTCACCAGTCTCTGCTCTCTATCTAACTTCACCACCTCCCCTCTCCCTCTATCCGACCACCATCTACTCACTTTCTCATCTCTGTCCTCCTCACCGATCACCCATGTCCAGCAACATGCGCACCCCCACAGAAACCTTACACACCTAGACTCCCACACACTCTCTGACTCTATCCTACCACTGGCATCCATATCCTCACTCCACGACACAGACAGTGCCACTGCTTTCTACAATGCCACTCTCGCATCAGCTATTGACACGGTCGCCCCTCTCGTTCATGGCAGAGTGCAACGTATCAATAGACAACCCTGGCACAATAACATCACTAAAAAGCTCCGGCAACTGTCCAGGGTTGCAGAGCGGCGTTAGAAGAAAACACATTCGCAAGACGACTTCACTGTATTCAAACAAGCAACACTCGCTTTTAAATCTGCTCTCACCTCTGCTAAACAGGCCTACTTCACAACCCTCGTATCTTCCCTATCCTACAACCCCAAACAGTTATTCAAAACCTTTAACTCCCTCCTCCGCCCCCCACTGCCCCCTCCAACCTCCCTCATCTCTGCTGAGGACTTTGTCACACACTTTAAAAATAAGATCGTCCAAGCAAGGCAAGTCTTCATTGTTCAACCACCACAACCTCTTTGTATACCAGACCAATGCCCAAACCCCAGAACCTCCCTATCCAACATCATTGAAGGGGTGCTTAATTGTCTCCTCTCCAAATCGCACCTCACCACCTGTGCGCTTGACCCCATCCCACCTCCTCCCTAACCTCACCACCACACTTATCCCATCCCTAACCCACCTCTTCAACCTATCACTAACTTCTGGCACCTTCCCTTTCAAACATGCCATAATCACGCCTATCCTTAAAAACGCCAACCCTCGACCCAACAGCTATGTCCAGCTATCGCCCAATATCGCTGCTCTCATTCGCTTCCAAACTCCTGGAGCAGCACGTCCATGCTGAACTTTCCTCCCACCTCTCATCTAACTTGCTCTTTGACAATCTACAATCTGGTTTCTGCCCCGTCACTCTACTGAGATAGCCCTGACCAAAATTACTAACGACCTACTTACCGCCAAAGCTAACGGACAATAGTCTATACTCCTCCTTCTAGACCTGTCCTCTGCTTTCGACACGGTTGACCACTGCCTCCTACTACAGATCCTCTCCTCCTTTGGCATCAAAGACCTTGCCCTATCCTGGACCTCCTCATCCCACCCCTCTTGGAGTCCCCCAAGGCTCTGTTCTAAGACCCCTACTCTTCTCAATCTACACACTTGGCCTGGGACAACTCATAATGTCCCATGTATTCCAGTACCACCTTTATGCTGATGACACTCAGAGCTACCTTTCTGGCCCAGACGTCACCTCTTGTTGCTACTGCACTGCTGTCAATGGCCAGAAGAGGGCGAGCTGTTGAGACTGTAACACTATCAATGGCCAACAGAGGGCGAGCAGTTGTGGATGGGCAACTGGTAATGACCAGCATAGGTCAAGCAGTCATGGCTGCACTGCTGTCAATGGCCAGTAGAGAGTGAGCTGTTGTGGCTGCACCACTGCTAGTGACCAACAGAGGGCGGATTTTTATGGATACTTTACCATTATCAACATATGAAACTGAGTTAGGACTTGTCAAATGTTGGATATAAAAAACGGACATACAGACAGCGTACGGGTGACAACATGGATGAACATGCACCCATTTTTTCCGGATGAAAATCAGAAATTTTTTTTTATAAGCTCTTGTGTACTTAGCCTTACAATGAAGGAAAATTATCTAATTTGCTAACAATAAAAAATGGCCACAGCAGAAGATTACATATCCTGTATCCAGCGAAATGTGTTGAAGAAAAACACTTTTAGAAGAATGTAGGAAAGTTTTTACCCTTTTTTTTTTTTCCGGAGCAATTTTCACGAACCAATACACCAGCTGCAAACGACTGATATTTTTAGCAACTTTAAATTTTCCACAACATTTGCTCATCTGTCTTTGTTCAGTGGTTTACAAGAAAGATTTCCCTGTCACTGTGCTTTTCGGAGAGGCGCGGAAAGGTTCTTTAAACAGCTATTTAACAGTAGATTTAAAGTGACCCGTAAAAAAAAAATAATAATTGCTTAAGAGCAAATCAAGGGGGCTGTCTGGGTTCTAGCAAGAAAGGTTTATTACACTTAATTAGCTGTGCTCCAGAGCTGCGCTTCTCTCTGGGATTTTCTCTTCATTCCTACCAGTGGTGCTTTACAGCTCTATAGTAAGGGTGAAAATACAGATTAAATACACCACATAATGGGGTTAATTCAGACTTAATACCACCACTTTGTTATAATAGAAAAACATTAAAATAATTAAATTATTATAAATAAACTGTGAAAGACAACAGTACAAAAAAGCCCCTAAAAAAACCCTAAAAATATTTGGGACAGCGTGGTTCATATAGATATGAAAAAGCAAGCATGCATAACATATAATAAGTATTTATGACAAGCTATGCCTCATTTAATTATACATAACCAAGCTAGGCTGTTAATAAACAGCAAACATGCATATATGTGAAGCTCACAAATACAGACCATGTGCCATTTTCAAGTAGAACCACACTGCCCAGCACCCCAACGCGCGTTTCGCGTGTAGCTTCGTCACCTCCTAAGGGAGTTGTCTGGTGAAAACAAGTTATCCCCTATACACATGATAGATGATAACTAGTTGATTGGCGGGGGTCCGATTGCTGAGATTGGCAGAACGAGGAATTTTGATCCCTGTGCGATTAGTGCGGCAGTGCGCATGCTCAATTTTTTACCGCTGGTGCTATCATGCTCCGCTTATTCTTACAACTCCATAAAAAATTCCACTTTGTACAGTGAATAAAGGTTCCCCATCTGGGATATAAAGTCTGGTTGTTGTAGGTCCCACTGGTCGGACCCCCACTAATCAGTAAGTTCTTACTTATCCTGAAGGTGGGTGATAACTTGGTTTCATTGGACAACCCATTTAAAGAAAATGTTCTGGGTAAAAATATATAAGTGGTGTTAGAAATTTTTGAATTAGTTTTGAGGGGCGATCACATGCAAGGGTAGAGTAGATGGGCAATACGTAATGGGTACATTTGGGGGGGCTGGTTTCCTATAAGATGAGTGAGAATATGCAAGTAGATTGGAGTATTAACTCTCTTCTTGACAGTTCTGACCCAAGAGCATTGTCCTGTTACAACACATTTGTTCTGTGTTGTTATTGCTATGCAGAGATAACAGGGCATTTGGGTGCTCCTGTGCAAGAACATGTCTTCAGGAAAGTGAGAGCTACGATTGGGAGAACTGCTGTGGAAACTGCCGATGCTGTAAACTGGGCATTGTGATAATGCTGGACTGCTAAGAGCCCTACCTTAAGTTGAAAGAGTGGGGAAGTGAGTAATTAGCTGTTGTAAAGAGATCAATGGGATGGAAAGAGGTGGCTAGGATCTTAGGAGTTAACTCCTCTTCTAGAATGTAACTGTCACGGTTCCACCCCTCGGTGTGTTTTGGAGGCAGTTACTGACAGCGTGGCCATCCAATCTGGTACAGAGGCGTGCTGAAGCTGTCAGTACTTTGATTGACAGCTCAACCATCCTATCTGGTACAGGGGTGTGCTGAGCTGTTTGTGTTGATTGACAACTCAACTATTCAGTCTCAGACTGGGTGGCATAAGCTGTCTCCAAGTGTACATTATTCCAGGTGATTGCCATGCTACTTAACTGAACTGTTTCTCCCAGACCTTTGCCAAACGTACATTCATCATGTGAGGTTTGTGCTCCTGTGCCTTGAGGTCTGTATGCTTGATCTTTTGTTGCCTGACCTTGGACTTTGTTCTGACCATCCATCTGTTTAACCCCTTCTGCTCTGATCCGTTATCCTCCTGGTATTCTGACCTCGGAACGTTACCTGACCACCCTTTTGTCTCTTCCTTCTGTTTATGGCGTACCCTCCTGGCTTCTGACCTTGGACTCCTTAACTATTCTGACTCATGGCCTGGATGTGAGAAGTGACTAGCGTCACAGTAACTACTGCGCACACTTGACCAAACTTTGTTGGCCAAGCTCCTTGGAAGCAAGCTGTTCTCTATGTAAGATAAAAGCTCTCACATCAGTAGAATGACAGCAGATAGAAAAAGCAAGTCAATAGCAAACTTGCTTATTTTAATGCTGTCTAAGTAAAGCAATTTAATAACATGAAAATCCATCTTTAACCCCTTTCTGACATCGGACGTACTATCCCGTCCATGTGGGGTGGGCCCCTATGACCATGGACGGGATAGTGCGTCCAGCGCGATCGGCGGCGCTCACGGGGGGAGCGCCGCCGATCGCGGCCGGGTGTCAGCTGCCTATCGCAGCTGACATCCGACACTATGTGCCAGGAGCGGTCACGGACCACCCCCGGCACATTAACCCCTGGCACACCGCGATCAAAGATGATCGCGATGTGCCAGCGGTGCAGGGAAGCACCACGCAGGGAGGGGGCTCCCTGCATGCTTCCCTGAGCCCCCCGCAGCAACGCGATGTGATCGCGTTGCTGCGAGGGTCTTACCTCCCTCCCTCCCTGCTCGAGCCCCGGATCCAAGATGGCCGCGGATCCGGGTCCTGCAGGGAGGGAGGTGGCTTCACAGAGCCTGCTCAGAGCAGGCACTGTGAAGCAGCCTGCACTGCTCTCAGATCAGTGATCTGACAGAGTGCTGTCCCCCCCTGGGACAAAGTAAAAAAGTAAAAAAAAAAATTTTTCAAATGTGTAAAAAAAAATAAAAAAAAATATTCCAAAATAATGAAAAAAAATATATATATTATTCCCATAAATACATTTCTTTATCTAAATAATAAAAAAAAAACAATAAAAGTACACATATTTAGTATCGCCGCGTCCGTAACGACCCGACCTATAAAACTGGCCCACTAGTTAACCCCTTCAGTAAACACCGTAAGAAAAAAAAAAAAAAAACGAGGCAAAAACAACGCTTTATTATCATACTGCCGAACAAAAAGTGGAATAACACGCGATCAAAAAGACAGATATAAATAACCATGGTACCGCTGAAAACGTCATCTTGTCCCGCAAAAAACGAGCCGCCATACAGCATCATCAGCAAAAAAATAAAAAAGTTATAGTCCTGAGAATAAAGCGATGCCAAAATAATTATTTTTTCTATAAAATAGTTTTTATCGTATAAAAGCGCCAAAACATAAAAAATGATATAAATGAGGTGTCGCTGTAATCGTACTGACCCGAAGAATAAAACTGCTTTATCAATTTTACCAAAGCGGAACGGTATAAACGCCTCCCCCAAAAGAAATTCATGAATAGCTGGTTTTTGGTCATTCTGCCTCACAAAAATCGGAATAAAAAGCGATCAAAAAATGTCACGTGCCCGAAAATGTTACCAATAAAAACGTCAACTCGTCCCGCAAAAAACAAGACCTCACATGACTCTGTGGACCAAAATATAGAAAAATTATAGCTCTCAAAATGTGGTAACACAAAAAATATTTTTTGCAATAAAAAGCGTCTTTCAGTGTGTGACGGCTGCCAATCATAAAAATCCGCTAAAAAACCCGCTATAAAAGTAAATCAAACCCCCCTTCATCACCCCCTTAGTTAGGGAAAAATTAAAAAAATGTATTTATTTCCATTTTCCCATTAGGGCTAGGGTTAGAGTTAGGGCTAGGGTTAGGGCTAGGGCTAGGGTTAGGGCTAGGACTAGGGTTAGGGCTAAGGTTAGGGTTAGGGCTAGGGTTAGGGCTAGGGTTAGGGTTAGGGCTAGGTTTAGGGCTAGGGTTAGGGCTAGGGTTAGGGTTAGGGTTAGGGCTAGGGTTAGGGCTAGGGCTAGGGTTAGGGTTAGGGCTAGGGTTAGGGTTAGGGCTAGGGTTAGGGTTAGGGTTAGGGTTAGGGCTAGGGCTAGGGCTACAGTTTGGGTTGGGGCTAAAGTTACAGTTAGGGTTTAGATTACATTTACAGTTGGGAATGGGGTTGGGATTAGGGTTAGGGGTGTGTCTGGGTTAGAGGTGTGGTTAGGGTTACTGTTGGGATTAGGGTTAGGGGTGTGTTTGGATTAGAGTTTCAGTTATAATTGTGGGGTTTCCACTGTTTAGGCACATCAGGGGCTCTCCAAACGCGACATGGCGTCCGATCTCAATTCCAGCCAATTCTGCGTTGAAAAAGTAAAACAGTGCTTCTTCCCTTCCGAGCTCTCCCGTGTGCCCAAACAGGGGTTTACCCCAACATATGGGGTATCAGCGTACTCAGGACAAATAGGACAACAACTTTTGGGGTCCAATTTCTCCTGTTACCCTTGGGAAAATACAAAACTCGGGGCTAAAACATATTTTTTGTGGGAAAAAAAAGGATTTTTTATTTTCACGGCTCTGCGTTATAAACTGTAGTGAAACACTTGGGGGTTCAAAGTTCTCACAACACATCTAGATTAGTTCCCTGGGGGGTCTAGTTTCCAATATGCGGTCACTTGTGGGGGGTTTCTACTGTTTAGGTACATTAGGGGTTCTGCAAACGCAATGTGACGTCTGCAGACCATTCCATCTAAGTCTGCATTCCAAATGGCGCTCAATTCCCTTCCGAGCTCTGCCATGCGCTCAAACGGTGGTTTCCCCCAACATACGGGGTATCAGCGTACTCAGGACAAATTGGACAACAACTTTTGGGGTCGAATTTCTCCTCTTACCCTCGGGAAAATACAAAACTGGGGGCTAAAAAATAATTTTGGGGGGAAAGATTTTTTTTTTTTATTTTCACGGCTCTGCGTTACAAACTGTAGTGAAACACTTGGGGGTTCAAAGCTATCACAACACATCTAGATGAGTTCCTTAGGGGGTCTAGTTTCCAAAATGATGTCACTTGTGGGAGGTTTCTACTGTTTAGGTACATTAGGGGCTCTGCAAATGCAATGTGACACCTGCAGACCATTCCATCTAAGTCCTCATTCCAAATGGAGCTCCTTCCCTTCCGAGCCCTCCCATGCGCCCAAACAGTGGTTCCCCCCCACATATGGGGTATCAGCGCACTCAGGACAAATTGGACAACAAATTGTGGGGTCGAATTTCTCCTGTTACCCTCGGGAAAATACAAAACTGGGGGCTAAAAAATAATTTTTGTGGGAAAAAATTTTTGTTTTATTTTTACGGCTCTCCATTATAAACTTCTGTGAAGCCCTTGGTGGGTCAAAGTGCTCAGCACACATCTAGATAAGTTCCTAAGGGGGTCTACTTTCCAAAATGGTGTCACTTGTGGGGGGTTTCTACTGTTTAGGTACATTAGGGGCTCTGCAAACGCAATGTGACACCTGCAGACCATTCCATCTAAGTCTGCATTCAAATGGCACTCCTTCCCTTCTGAGCCCTCCCATGTGCCCAAACAGTGGTTCCCCCCACATATGGTGTATCATCGCACTCAGGACAAATTGGGCAACAAATTTTGGGGTCCAATTTCTCCTGTTACCCTCAGGAAAATACAAAACTGGGGGCTAAAAAAATAATTTTTGTGGGAAAAAAATTTTGTTTTATTTTTACGGCTCTGCATTATAAACTTCTGTGAAGCACTTGGTGGGTCAAAGTGCTCACCACACCTCTAGATAAGTTCCTTAGGGGGTCTACTTTCCAAAATGGTGTCATTTGTGGGGGGTTTCAATGTTTAGGCACATCAGTGGCTCTTCAAACGCAACATGGCGTTCTATCTCAATTCCTGTCAATTTTGCTTTGAAAAGTCAAACGGCGCTCCTTCCCTTCCGAGCTCTCCCATCCGCCCAAACAGTGGTTTACCCCCACATATGGGGTATCAGCGTACTCAGGACAAATTGTACAACAACTTTTGGGGTCCAATTTCTTCTCTTACCCTTGGGAAAATAAAAAATTGGGGGCGAAAAGATAATTTTTGTGAAAAAATATGATTTTTTATTTTTACGGTTCTACATTATAAACTTCTGTGAAGCACTTGGTGGGTCAAAGTGCTCACCACACCTCTAGATAAGTTCCTTAGGGGGTCTACTTTCCAAAATGGTGTCACTTGTGGGGGGTTTCAATGTTTAGCCACATCAGGGGCTCTCCAAACGAAACATGGCGTCCCATCTCAATTCCAGTCAATTTTGCATTGAAAAGTCAAATGGCACTCCTTCGCTTCCGAGCTCTGCCATGCGCCCAAACAGTGGTTTACCCCCACATGTGGGGTATTGGCATACTCAGGACAAATTGTACAACAATGCTTGGGGTCCATTTTCTCCTGTTACCCTTGGTAAAATAAAACAAATTGGAGCTGAATTAAATTTTTTGTGAAAAAAAGTTAAATGTTCATTTTTATTTAAACATTCAAAAAATTCCTGTGAAGCACCAGAAGGGTTAATAAACTTCTTGAATATGGTTTTGAGCACCTTGAGGGGTGTAGTTTTTACAATGGTGTCACACTTGGGTATTTTCTATCATATAGACCCCTCAAAATGACTTCAAATGAGATGTGGTCCCTAAAATAAAATGGTGTTGTAGAAATGAGAAATTGCTGGTCAACTTTTAACCCTTATAACTCCCTAACAAAAAAAAATTTTGGTTCCAAAATTGTGCTGATGTAAAGTAGACATGTGGGAAATGTTACTTATTAAGTATTTTGTGTGACATATCTCTGTGATTTAATTGCATAAAAATTCAAAGTTGGAAAATTGCGAAATTTTCATAATTTTCGCCAATTTTCCGTTTTTTTTCACAAATAAACACAGGTACTATCAAAGAATTTTTACCATTGTCATGAAGTACAATATGTCACGAGAAAACAATGTCAGAATCACCAGGATCCATTGAAGCGTTCCAGAGTTATAACCTCATAAAGGGACAGTGGTCAGAATTGTAAAAATTGGCCCGGTCATTAACGTGCAAACCACCCTTGGGGGTAAAGGGGTTAAGGACTCCAGTTTCAAAAGAGTTCAGCCTTATGCTAGCAGAACCCCCGACTAGCTGCAAATCACATCCAAACCGCTTAGTGGCAACAAATAAGCACATATGTCATATACATCTCTCGACAAAGTATCACAAAATAATTTTTTTTAAAAACATTGGTCATCTTGCACCACTGATTTTGAGCCTAGTGGAAAAGTAAGGATATCTGTATGATTACTACAATAATGTCAGTTCTAGGAAAGAATTTGCAGTTATGATGAGGATGTTGGTTATATGTGTCAATCCTGCACACTTTGCAGTTATTTTAGTCCTGATGAAAGTTCCAACTTCTCACATTCTCGGTGCTATAATAAGAAACATTAATCCATATCACAGATGCACTGGCAAATTAAACACCTCGCACGTAGAAGTGCTTCGCAGGATGAGCCCAATTACAGGTCTCAAGCTCTCCTCCGATTCAACAAATGAGGTCTGTTGAGATCTTCAACGCTTCAAACATATTTTCTGATAAAATATATTACCGGCCTCGTATCCTTGACCCGACCTCCAAAGAGTCGCCATAGACGGGACTAAATATTCAGCACTGCATCTATCCCAGATGATTGAAGTGGATCAGCAGGAGCAGGACCATTATTAAATGCCTTGACATGCTCATTTCACACCCTGTCCCGCCTTATTGTCTGCCCATGGGTTGATGCAGGGGAAGCATGAAGCTTAAGATTGTATTTTCAGTTGTTTATTTCGAAAAACTACAGACCATAGTGTTCTCAAAAGTTATGGTCAGTTCTGAGTTCTCCCCAAATATCACAAAATGGCTACGTCTGATATTTATAATAAATCCCATGTTTTCTAGTTCCATTTTCAAAGCACCCCTCAAATTTGTGAATAATTTAGATATGTCCTTCCTATCCTTTTTTTCATTTGGTTTGATATATATTGAGATGAGTAGCTTAAGAAAAAAAAAAGATGATTTTTTGATACTCTGTTTGGAGATGTTAATGCTGTCTGTGTTCACATGTGGTCACCCAGTGGTCATGATGTGTATTGCAGCCTTTCGAGGTGATGGTAGGATTTTACAGTAATGTATTGTATTTGGGTTTTTTTTTGAGAAATTGTAACAAAATTCATGGAAACGTAAGGGTGAAAATACCTGTATCATGAAATATTCCCATATTTTGGGAGAAAAGAATCACTTGGCGTCATTTAATGATTCAGCCCAGGGATAGAAGGAGAGGTGACTGTGCCTCCAATGACCTTCTCCAGTTACGTCTTTGGGTACAGGTGTTGCTTTCTCTTCTCTTTCCGTAAATCCCATAAACTCCAATAAAGAGTGTTGCGTGAAAGCGGTGCTCTTCCTCCTTTAATTTTTTTGATGGAGAGAAGCCTAAACAGAGCTTCAATACCAGAAATGACCATTGGACAGACACAATGCTGTTTTGGGACGTGAGCTGCCATTAGCTTATTAGAAGAATTTAGATTTTTTTTATTATAGTGGCCATTCATTTTTCTGTACATTAAAAAATTCATAATAAGCAAAACAAAAGAAAATCACAAACTTTCTAGACCAGTCTTTAACTGATACCGAGGTCACATTGACCTTATGAAACCTCATTGAGCAAGAGGAGACAATTGGTACTTTTTTTTATTATCCAGAGGCTCACCAAGCCATTTTTTATAACCTTTTTAAAAGTACGAGCAGCCTTGTCAGCTTGTCAGTTTCTGACGATAGGTGAGTCAATCCACTCTGTCAGACACAAAAGTACTGTTCAGTGACCTGAACATAATCTTCAAGTTGCCATCCAAGCATGGTGAGAGCACCTTCACCTGATCTGACATACCGTACATGAAGACATCCTCGACTTGACACCACTCACGCCTTTGGTTTCTCTTTTGGTCACTTTGACTTTTTAACTTTTTTGTCTGGTGACAGTTTATGATATACTAGATTGTGGCCCGATTCTAACGCATCGGGTATTTTAGAATATGCATGTCCCCGTAGTATATGGACAATGATGATTCCAGAATTCGCGGCAGACTGTGCCCGTCGCTGATTGGTCGAGGCAACCTTTATGACATAATCGTCGCCATGGCAACCATTATGACATCTACGTCGATACTGTGCCCGTAGCTGATTGGTCGAGGCCTGGCGGCATCGACCAATCAGGGACGCGGGATTTCCTGGACAGACAGACAGATTGTATAAAATTCTTGACAACTTCTTCCATTTTTATATTAAAATTGATGTCCTCACTTTTGGACGGGATAGGAGTGATGACCGGTTTTTGTTACTTCTTGGCGGGTGGAAGTACAAGCATTGAGAAGGAAAAGTTCCTACCGATGAGTTCTTGATCTCCAAAAGAGCAGGAACCATCCATGGTGCCATCAGGTGGTCAATGATCCCATCATTGGAACTGATAATGGTTCTATAGCTGATACCTTTTAATGGCTAACTGAAAAGATGGTAACAAATTGCAAGCTTTCGAGACTACTCCAGTCTCTTCATCAGGCATAGACTAATAGAAATTCTGAAGAATCACATATTTATGTACAACACCACACAGAAAACTGCCATTGATAAGACATTTTTTCCTATCTACATGCAAAAAGGAGAATCTAATTCCCAAAGGACTCTGGATTACAAACCCAATTCTTCATACCTACAATCAGGGCCGGACTGGCCATTGGGCAATTCTGGCAAATGCCAGAAGGGCCTGTGTGGTCATGGGCTGCCTTGTCTGCTACGTTGTTAGCAGAATCAGTGTTCTCAAGACACCCATACTGTTAAGAGTTGTGATGGAGCACAAAGTCGCTGACAAACTACGGACCCTTCTGATTCATAACAAGGAAAAGAAACTGCACATATTGCGCCTCAATTCAGGACTCTATACAAACTGATACGAAACAAAGCCAAAACCTGACAACTTGGACAACTGTTGTGAATTCTGTGGTCAAGCTCCCTCCTGTGGTCATGAGTAGTACTGCGGCTTGTTCTGTCTATGAGCTTCCTCTGGTGGATGTGAGTGGGGCTGCGGCTTCTGAGTTTCCTTCCTCAGGTGACGAGGTTAAGTCATTAGGTGCTGCTCTATTTAACTCCACCTAGTTCTTTGTTCCTGGCCTCCAGTCAATGTTCCAGTATTGGTCTTGCTCTCTCCTGGATCGTTCTTGTGGACTGTCTTCACTGCATAAGCTAAGTTCTGCTTGTGTTACTTTTGTTTGCTATTTTTTCTGTCCAGCTTGCTATATTGGTTTTTCTTGCTTGCTGGAAGCTCTGGGACGCAGAGGAAGCACCTCCGTACCGTTAGTCGGTGCGGAGGGTCTTTTTGCGCCCTCTGCGTGGTTGTTTGTAGGTTTTTGTGCTGACCGCAAAGCTATCTTTCCTATCCTCGGTCTATTCAGTAAGTCGGGCCTCACTTTGCTAAAACCTATTTCATCTCTGTGTTTGTATTTTCATCTTTACTCATAGTCATTATATGTGGGGGGCTGCCTTTTCCTTTGGGGAATTTCTCTGAGGCAAGGTAGGCTTATTTTTCTATCTTCAGGGCTAGCTAGTTTCTCAGGCTGTGCCCGAGGCGCCTAGGTCTGGCCAGGAGCGCTCCACGGCTACCTCTAGTGTGGTGTGATAGGATTAGGGATTGCGGTCAGCAGAGTTCCCACGTCCCAGAGCTCGTCCTATGTTATTATTAACTATCAGGTCACTTTGTGTACTCTTAACCACCAGGTCTATTGTGTTTCTGAATCACCAGTTCATAACAGACAACCACCCCATTCCAGACACAAATAACTGTGTCATTAGTCTCTCAGATTATAAACCCGACAAAGTTGAGCTGGCCGTGCTTTCCAGAGGACTCTCATTTTGTCCTACTAAGGCCCTGGATAAAACTGAAGTCTGCAGTGATATGGAACATTTTTTCTGAAGATTGCGCCTGAGGGAATATTTCAATAATACAGAAGATTCAGAAAACTCTCGGACTGAAGGAAAAGGGATCCTAACAACAGAGAAAAGGTCAGACTGGACACCTCCACCTGGAAGCAACCCGCATTTGGATAAATATATAGACTCCTTCAGACATTTGATAAAATCCACCATCATAGTTACTAACAGGAGACAAGCATCCAACATCAGGCCATACAGTCTCTGAAAACCAACAAAGAAATCATCATCAAACCTGCTGACAAGGGTGATGCAATAAACATAAGGATGAATGACCTCGGGGAGATCAAAACATCCAACACCGCGGAGACACCATCAAGGGTGGTGCAATAGTCATGATGAACACATCAGACTGTATGAAGGAAGCAAACAGACAACTTATGGACACACGCTACTACAAAAAATTGTAGTCACATCCTACACAGGACTATTACAAGGAACTTAACAAGTTGGTATCTTGTCTGCCTGACGAATTCATAAGAGCCGATGACCTGGTACCAGTAAGTCCAATAATAGGGACATTCTGCATGCTTCCCAAAATCCACAAATCTGGAAATCCAGGCAGACCAATTATTTCATGTGTGGGCACCCTTATGGAGCAGGTATCTGGATGGGTAGAGGGTATTCTTAAACCCCTGGTAAAGGATACACCCAGCTAAATTCAGGACACAACTGGCATATTGAATAAACTATCAGCAATAGGTCCTCTACCAGAAGGAACCATCCTGGCCACCATGGACGTGGAATCTTTGTACTCTAATATCCACCTGTAAATTCTTCATGCTAAACACAGGGACTGATTCTGATTCTGTGGTGAAACTCATAAAATTCATCCTCATCCGCAATTACTTTGAATTTGACAAGATCTATCTACAGAAGACTGGCACAACAATGGGAAGTAAAATGCAAATCTTTTCGTGGCCAAGCTTGAAAGCGACTTTTTGTCCTCATGTCTCTAGCTTACTACCGCTACATTGATGATATTTTAATCTGGACGGAGTCTGAGCCGCAGCTAAAGACGTTCCATGAACAGTTTAATCAATTTCATCCAACCATCAACTTAACACTCAACTACTCCTGCTCTGAAATTAACTTTTTGGACACCATCATTAAGCTGCAGAACAATGAAGTAGAGACATCCCTGTATCAGAAGCCAATCGACCGTCCAACATACCATAAATGGGACAGTTTCCATCCAAAACACATAAAAAACTCTATTGTCTACAGCCAAGCCATCAGATACAATCGTATATGTTCCAAGCCCATAGATAGAGACTTGGTCGCTTTAGAAAGACCTTTTTGAATCAAGGCTACAATCCAAGAACAATTGAAAACCAAATTAAAAGAGCCACGAGAATATCAAGGAATCACCTGCTACATTAAAAAGCTAAAGAAGAAAATAATCGGGTACCTCTAGTAGTCACCTACAACTCAAATCTGGAGGTGCTAAGGGGAGCTGCACGGAAATTACAACCTTTACTACAAAAAGATGCCCGCTTACAATCCATTTTTCCAGACTCCCCACTACTGAGTTTTAGGCAGCCCCCAAATCTAAGAAGCATCATTGTCAAGAGCTCCCTGTCCACTCCAACAGCTGCAGGTACCTTTCTTTGCAACCAGAAAAAATGTAAAATCTGTCCATTTATAATGACTACGGACAAGATAAAGATCCCCAATTCACATCAGGACTACAAGATACCAGGTACTTTCAGCTGCATCACTTCTAATGTGGTGTACTTAATTATTTGTGCTAAATGTCCAATTGGGGGTCTGTATGTAGGGGAGACAGGGCAGAAACTGAGAACAAGAATGAACTATCATTGCCATACAATAAAAGAAAAAATAATGGATCTACCTGTGGCAATACATTTTTGTCTCCCGGATCACAGCATTATGGACATGAAATTACTTGTATTAAAAGGTAACTTCAAATCTCAGAGAGACAGAAGAATATGGGAATATAAACTGATGACACTCTCAGTGCAGGAATGAATGTGTCGCATGGATTTATGTCTTTTTACATCAGTTAAGGTATTTGCCCCTCAGACCATGTGGGGTCATCATAACAGAACCATTCCCCATTCAGGACAATAAAACATTTACACTCCTTATCTATGAACTGTTCCAACATTTATGGACATAACTGTTTATCACTCACATAATGGTAGTTCTGCTTCATGTCACCTGTCTTATCTATGGCATTTTTCTGTGTTGTGTTGTGCATAAATATGTGATTCTTCAGAATTTCTATAAGTCTATGCCTGTTGAAGGGACCTGCGAAGTCTCAAAACCTTGGAATTTGTTACCATTTCCTCAGTTAGCCCTTTAAAGGTATCAACCACTGAGGACTCTCAATTCTAAATATTTTTCTTTCCACTGGCTAACATGGTACCAAGATATATATCTTTCCTGTATGGTTTTATAGCTGTCATTCTGGGCAGCGAATGGGACATAGTGGAACTGGAAGCCCGTCAACAAAGTGTAAAGAACTGCCAGTGTAAAGAAAAGCTATCCACCTACTTTAGATAGCTGTTGAGTGAACGTTTATTTGGCCGACAACTATTTCTCCTGATCTTTATATACCTGCATTCCCAGCGTAGCAAAATGTTCTCAATAGGGAGAGGGTAGGAAGTCAATGCCAGGCACCTATAATGTTGACATGTCATGCCAAGAAAACACAAGGGTCTGTCATGTTTGAAATCCAACAAACTGATTTTTCTTACCCTCGACACCTGCCATTAAAGGAAAGTTGGGACACCACCAAACAAATTAAATAGTTGGCTAAAATTGGAGGGTTTGACTGACATTAACAATGTGTAAATGTGGTGTTAATTCTGTTTTTTTCATCCTCCCTCGGTAGGAATTGAGAGACTTTTTTAACTTGAATGTTAAAGCTATAAATAAGTTTCTAGATACAGTAAATAATATCTATCTTCTTTTACTATATCTTTAAAATCACTCAATATTTTTATTATTAAAAGTATATTCAATAAGATCTTAAGTTTAAAGGTATAAGAAGACATCAATTCATTACCTATCCAGACTCATAGTCTCCTTTTACACAGTGGTAGCTCCTAGCTAAGAAGCAGAAAGTCTCACTCAACTGTTATAATAGTGAGACAGTGGAGAGCCACTTCAGTTTGCCCTTTTTAAAGGCCTGAGCTTTCATCACTAAATTAGGATTTTTTACCTAATCATGTATGTTTGAGATAGTTTGTATACATCAGTGTATAGTTTCATGAAGTTTTTAAGGAAGTGATGGGTATTCTTTAACTATATGCCACATCTGTCCGAGGCCACAGGCTCAAAAAGGCTACCTCAGACATACTTGGCACAAGCTACTCCGTCTGGAAGATTCCAGCGGAACATCAACTGTCACCCTTAATCCCATGTACAGGGATCTGGACTTAAAAAGAGGTCCACTGGATTACTTCCACACAAGAGCTGCTATCCTGAGTTCCAGAGAAGCGAACCAGAGGCAAAGAGGCAAGAAAATAGTTGGGTTGTCAGGTCAGAATCCCGAGGTCAGTGTAGAGACAAAATTTGCAAAGAATAAGAATAGTTAAAAAAGTGAGCTGATCATTGGGAGAATAGCAAGGCACAAGTTACACAGAAGCAAGTCCGATTATAACTGGCAGTGGACAGCAACATTCCAGGAGCTTAAATATCTTGCAGCCCCACCCAAACCACTCAGCAGTGAACTTCTATGTCTTCCAGTATGATTGTGAATACAAGTCCCAGAGGACCCAAAATTTGAACTGTTGCCCGCTACAGGAGAGCGATGCCACCTGTCAACAGAATCAGAGGCAGGAAGGTCAGGCACCGGTATCGGAAAACTTTAAGTACATGACTGCCTCTTATTCTAACCAATGAAACTCCTTAAAACAGTTTCCAAAATTTGTCAGAGCATAGGGATTTTTCGAAAATAAAGACATAGGAGTAACTCGCCACCTTTTATCTTTGGTCGTGCGGCCATTCTGTCCATCAGTCACTAGAGTTCTAGAAGACCTCTATTGATTGTAGAGGTTAGATGATTGATGTGCAGGATGTCACCACTAATGGTGGGTTAAAATCGAATAGGAAACCATGAGCAAAACAGCATCTAAAAAAAAAAAGTAAACAATTTTCTTAATTCCCGATTGTGACCAACTGTGAAAATTCCAACCATGTTTCAGACGACGTAGACTACAATAGTTCATCATGCCATAGGAGGTCTTGCATTTATGGAATGTGCCAATTAGCCATCTATGTGCTTGACCGTTCGGTTATAATGGTCACGTCCTTTGTCAATGTCATAAAAATTCACGCCGAATCCTTACAACGTTTTTTTGTTTACACGTAATTAAAACATTTTTCACTATTTCATTTTTGCTACATTATTATTAATAGGCTTCTACAAAAGTAATTCATCATCAGTATCCGAAGAGCAGATATAAATAGTGCAGAGCCGCTAACTAGGCCTCAGTCATTAAGGATTTACTTATAAGAATTCCAGGAGATGCTTAACGACCGCGCATTACGATTATTTGTGTATAGAGAATGGCACCGGCGGGAATAGAAGTGCAGCAGAGATTATATAATACAGCCATTCTGCCATGGCCTTAAAATAAATGTCCACCCTTGATGGGTTTTATTTTTATATATAAATTACATGATGATTCATTTTATAGGATATTTTTATACTGTTTTTTTTTTTTTATTACAAGCTCCAAATCCCTTTAATAGATAAACATTGAATTACATGACTACTTACTGCCACCACTAGGGGGAATTTAGGAGCTCACTGCATACAGTTAGACTAAACATTAAACTTAAAGAGTAACCGTCACTAGGGTTGAGCGACTTTTGTTTTTTAGGGTCGGGTCAGGTTTCACAAAACCCGACTTTCTCAAAAGTGACCGATATGGGTAAGGATCAACTTTGAACTATCCACTGTACTATTTGCATCTTAAAGGTCCATGAACCCTGCTATTTATGGTTTAGTATATTCAAAACCTTGGTCCTACCGGTCATATACTTCTATTATAGTGTTGTCTTCCAGACACCCCTTTTTTTGAGTCCTTCGCATTAAATTCTACTTATATAATATTTGTGTACCTAATATTTCAGTGATTTTATTGCTATCTATACTTAATGTCTATGTACAAATAAATATTGTAAATATTTTTGATATACTCTAAAGACAGTTCTCATGACTTCAATTGTTCCAATTTTCTATATATTTATTTATTGATTTATTTATTTACACCTGTTTGGTTTTATTTATTTATTTATTTATTTATTATTATTTTTTACCTGTTTTTTTTTAACTTCTTTAGTTATTTATTTTTACCTGTTATTATTTAATTATTTATGTCTTGTTATTTTGTTTTCCCTGCTATTTTTATTTATTGATCTATTTATTTTTACCTGTTATTTTTTATTTATTTATTTTTACCTGCTGCTATTTTTTAAAATACTTAGTTATTTATTTATTCTTACCGGTTATTTTTTTATTATTATTTATGTATTATTATTTGGTTGCACCTGCTATTTTTATTTATTTCCTATTACCTGTTATTTTGTATTTATTTATTACTATTCTTTTTTACTGCTATCTATTTTTTTTACTTATTTAGTTATTTATTCATTTTTACCTGCTCTTTTTTTAAATTATTTGTTTATGTTTATTTTGTTTTCCATGCTATTTTTATTTATTGACTTATTTATATTTACATGTAATTTTTTAATTATTTATTTTTACCTGCTATTTTTTTTACCTACTTAGTTATTTATTTATTTTTACCTGTTTTATTTTATTATTTATGTATTATTATTTGGTTGCACCTGCTATTTTTATTTATTTCCTATTACCTGTCATTTTGTATTTATTTATTACTATTCTTTTTTACTGCTATCTATTTTTTTTTACTTATTTAGTTATTTATTTATTTTTACCTGTTTTTTTTATTATTTATGTATTATTATTTGGTTTTACCTGCTATTTTTATTTATTTCTTATTACATGTTATTTTGCATTTATTTATTACTATTATTTTTTTACTGCTATCTACAGTATTTTGTTAAACTTATTTAGTTATTTATTTATTTTTAGTCTAGCAGCGGGTTAAAGGGTAAATATAAAACTTAACTTTTACTTAGATCCTTATAAAACTCACAAACAGAAACCAAAAGTGAAACACAAGTGCCAGTGTTTTTAAAAAGCCGAGAACGACCACAAAAAACACACAACAAACTACAGGTAAAAACCAAATACAACGATGTTTGTAGATCACTCATATGTTTAGGGCATTGTTACCCATATGGTGCTACAACAATAGATGAGCAAGCTCAGCAGGTAATAGAAGGCGGGCCGCACCCCAACCTTTTAGATTCAAACCCACCAATAGTACCAGAATACATATATGCCTCAAAAAAATAGATACATATAGGCATATGTTCAATGGGTATCTATGCGTGGATACATATATTAGCAGCGTTCTATTTTATACTCATCCTGTGGGACCAATGCTCTCAGCGATGCCCCTCTCACAGAGTTTCCGGGACTTTGATGCGGATCATGCCATACTATCCATTAATCCCGGCAGAGGTCTATGTCTCCCGACGCGTTTCTTTTTTCAAATCATCAGGGGAGTGATGACATATATTCTCTCATGTATATGAGCGTTGCTACTCCATATGAGCTTTACCTGTCTTAAATAGTTTTCTCCATGCAGCGCGTGCGTGGCTGCCGGCAACCCATTTCCGGTTGCTATCGCCCGCACGCTGCGCATCTCAGGATGACGTAGCCGCCATGTGTATCTCCAGGCCGCGTGCTTCCGGTTATCGGAGAATCACTTCCGGTCACCCGGGGACGCGAATAGCGCTACACAAATTGCTGTGCTTAAAGGTGCCGCAGAGCCCGAGTAGGCGGACATTTTCGGGAGGTGCGCCCATCATTTCCCTTAGATGATTACATGCCGCATCCTGACCCAAACACGTCATAGTCGTCTCATGATCACATGATCAGAGTCGCGCTTCAAATAACCCCAATGAGCTCCTTATTAATCAAACCAGCTCTGGGTTCCGCACATCCACAATATGTATATCAGCACACTCCCTGTGGATGCTGTCCCTTTAATAAAGGTAATGTGCATTTTTACATAGTCCACATTCTTATCATACCAGAAGCGGAATATTGATTTTAATAGTGTCTCATTCTTCAGGAAAACCCTTCACACATATATCGGATCAGTAGATGAAATATAGTTTGCTCATCTATTGTTGTAGCACCATATGGGTAACAATGCCCTAAACATATGAGTGATCTACAAACATCGTTGTATTTGGTTTTTACCTGTAGTTTGTTGTGTGTTTTTTGTGGTCGTTCTCGGCTTTTTAAAAACACTGGCACTTGTGTTTCACTTTTGGTTTCTGTTTGTGAGTTTTATAAGGATCTAAGTAAAAGTTAAGTTTTATATTTACCCTTTAACCCGCTGCTAGACTGGGAATTATTGGTTATTGGAAGTACTGTCCTTGCTGTTATATTTATTTATTTTTACCTGTTTTTTTTTAAATTATTTATTTATGTTTATTTTGTTTTCCCTGCTATTTTTATTTATTGACATTTATTTTTACCTGTTATTTTTTATTTATTTATTTTTACCTGTTTTTTTTTAACCTACTAAGTTATTTATTTATTTTTACCTGTTATTTTTTAATTATTTATGTATTATTATTTGGTTTTATTGGTTTTACCCGCTATTTTTTATTTATTTCTTATTACCTGTTATTTTGTATTTATTTATTACTATTATTTTTTACTGCTATTTTTTTAAACTTATTTTGTTATTTATTTATTTTTACCTGTTATTTTTTTAAATTATTTATTTAGGTTTACTTGTTGTACCTTTTTTTTTTTTGTAATTATTAAATCTTTCATTCATTTTACACATTGTGCCCCCCATAAGGTAATAAAAAAATCTCGGGGGAGGGGGGGGGAGGGGGGCTTTAAATATTGAAATATTTTTATCTTATTTCCCTTGTAACTGGGACTGGTATATTAGCCCCAGTCACAGGGGTAATACAGTACTCTGGCTGCACAGCAGCGCTGTCTGAGTCTCCCAAAAGCTCCTGCTCCGTCCTTATACACAGCGGTCATATAAGCGTTGGGTTTCATTAAATTTTTTTGCATCGTTTGCCTTCCATAGAGTCTGTGCTGCAAAGACTATCCAGTCAATAGGTGGTCACTTTTCAAAGTTGTTGCTGTTTTTTTTGAGAAACAGCTCCACAATGGCCTATAGGCGGCATCTGGTATTGCAGCTCAGCTCAAATCAGAACACAATCCCTGGACAAAAATGGTATCTGCAATAAAAAGAGGTCGGTTGGTGTTTTATATAAAATGTAATTTAGTCTAGCCCTATACAGAAATACATAATC
The DNA here is from genome assembly GCF_032444005.1 of Ranitomeya imitator. Classification (NCBI taxonomy): domain Eukaryota; kingdom Metazoa; phylum Chordata; class Amphibia; order Anura; family Dendrobatidae; genus Ranitomeya; species Ranitomeya imitator. The sequence continues at coordinate 25,871,931 of NC_091289.1, forward strand.
TACTTTCCTTGTCTAGAGAGTAGGAAAAAAAATTAAATTCAATACGACCGACTAATGGAAAATTTGAATTCTATAGCGAAGGGCCGTATCCATAATTTAATACCCTGCGGATCTGCCTGAATAATAGCAAATAAAAAGCCAAATTTAAATAAATTGAATAGATTTGCAAAGTTTCCGGAAAATTAAAGTTGTATCTGATTGTTATAGGTCGGCGTTTTTGGACTTGATTGTAGATAAGGTTTATGGAAGAAGAATGTTAAAAGTGTATGTAGGAAAATCAGATATGGGGGAGGGATGAGAACCGCAACTCCAAGAGACCCCCACTTTAGTTATATTGTTTACTACTAATTTATTATACGTTTATATAGCGCCATCATATTCCACAGCGCCCCGGCAAAAACATTTTTAAAAAGTTTCCAACTATGACCTATGCACATGGAAAAGTGTCTAATCTATCACGTGGATTCCTATTAAGTACCCATAAGCACACCCATGACCCTTTGTAATACCCCCTTATAAAGTTGAGGGAAAACAGCTCTGCGTAGCCCAAAATATATATAAAAAGTATAGATACGTAGCAAGCTATAGGCCTAAAGGGGGATAAGGTAACCATTTTTCACCTACCTTCCACTCCATATCTACCCACTACTACGCTCATATAAAAAGCCTTTTGTTCTTTCTCCCACCTCCCTTTTTGGGGGTCAACTCCAGCTATTCACCCTTTAAGAATCTGTATGCACAATATGTTCATACAGCGTGCAATACAATGAATGATCCAGGGTACAGCCATCATACTAAAAACCTGTGGATATTAACTCTCCTCCAGAAAGAGGAAATTCTCTCTATTGCCAAGTATTGGCGGGAAGTCAATATGCACCTGCTTTATCAGCCTTGTTACATGTCTAAGGCCCCCCATAGACCTTAAATAGCTGTGGGCCGAATGATAGTTCGGTCGATTGTTTGTCCGGCTCACCTGTCTGATACGCAGGAGCGCTAATTCTGCTGAACACTCCTGTGTTCTCTATCATAGGGATGCTGCCAGATATCTCTTATGGTGGATTATCTCTTTTAGAACAAAAGGATTGGCAATCCGAAATCAGACAGGCAGGACCCTTAATTTCACTGACAATCATCTGTCGGGGGCTGCCATACACATTAAACTGTTGACCAAACCTTTCGATATCGGCGGATGCATTACTTAAATCTGTGTGGGGTACTTAAGAATATAAGCATTGCAAGATGACTAACTATCCTTATTCATGTTGCAAGGCTCAAACATTGACTTCTTTTTTAATACTGAGCCATGGCGAATTGATGGTTGAACGCTCTGTAGGAAGATCAATCTTGTACAGCCCTAGAATGGTCCACCAGGGTCTTCTCCGCCATTATCTTGATAGTATGAAGCCATCGGTTTTCTGGTCTTCCTCTGCGCCTTGTTCCTTCCATTCTTGAGACCAATGTTGTTCTTCTCCAGTGATTGCTCTCCTTCTATGATGCGTCCAAAGTAGGCGAGTCTTCTCCACCATTATCTTGATAGTATGAAGCCATCGGTTTTCTGGTCTTCCTCTGCGCCTTGTTCCTTCCATTCTTGAGACCAATGTTGTTCTTCTCCAGTGATTGCTCTCCTTGTATGATGCGTCCAAAGTAGGCGAGTCTTCTCCACCATTATGTTGATAGTATGAAGCCATCGGTTTTCTGGTCTTCCTCTTCGCCTTGTTCCTTCCATTCTTCCGACCATGATGTTCTTCTCCAGTGATTGCTCTCCTTGTATGATGCGTCCAAAGTAGGCAAGTCGTAGCTTGGTGATCTTTGTTTCTAGTGACATGTCTGACTTGATTTGTTCCAAAATTGATTTGTTTGTTCTTCTTGCCATCCATGGTATTGATAACCTCCTTCTCCAGCACCACATTTCGAAGGCGCCAATTCTTCTTCTGTCTTGTTTCTTTATCGTCCAGGTTTTGCATCTGTGTGTCAAAACAGAAAAAAAAATAATAATAATCTTTATTTATATAGCGCCAACATATTCCACAGCGCTTTACAGTTTAACAGTTCATACACAACAGTCATAAGTAACAACGTTAAAGATAATTCAATAATTGAAGCAAAATAAGACGACCCTGCTCGTCAGAGCTTACAATCTACAATGAGGTGGGGGAGATACAAAGTACATTATTTACAATGATGGTCCAGCCATCTTGAGGGAGTGGGGGATAGATAAAGGCCACATGAGCTGGTCACCAGCTAGTATTTGTGGTGCTGTTGGGTGCGGTGGAGTTTGATGGAGGGTTATTCTCAGATAGTGATTGTGCTACACACGCACACACACACTTACACATAAAATGACTTTAATTATGGAACATGATAGGCCACTCTGAACAGATGAGTTTTGAAGGAGCTCCTAAAACTGTGCAAGTTGTGGATAGTCCTAATATCTTGGGGTAGAGCATTCCAGAGGATTGGCGCAGCACGGGAGAAGTCTTGGAGTCGGGAGTGGGAGGTACGGATTAGTGCAGAGATTAGTCTGAAGTCCCTTGCAGAGCATAACGAGCGGGTAGGCCAATAAACAGAAATGAGGGAGGAGATGTAAGGGGGTGCTGCGCGATGGAGAGCTTTGTGGGTGAGAACAAATACTTTGAATTGGATCCTATAATGAATGGGCAGCCAGTGTAATGACTGGTAAAGAGCTGATGCGTCCGAGTAACGATTAGCTAGATAGATGACCCTGGCTGCCGCATTAAGGATTCACACCAGGACAGTCCGAAGACTCAACCTGCCCTGAAGAGAAACGAGGATGGAACCCAGAGTTGCAGAAAAACGGTGAAACCAAGGTAGCCGAGCTGGCCCGATTATTAAGGGCGAACTCAGCCAAAGGCAAAAAGGACACCCAGTCATCCTGATCAGTAGAAACAAAGCATCTCAGATATGTTTCCAAGGTCTGATTGGTTCGTTCGGTCTGGCCATTAGTCTGAGGATGGAAAGCCGAGGAAAAAGACAAGTCAATGCCCATCCTACCACAAAAGGCTCGCCAAAACCTCGAAACAAACTGGGAACCTCTGTCAGAAACGATATTCTCTGGAATGCCATGTAAACGAACCACATGCTGGAAAAACAATGGCACCAAATCAGAGGAGGAAGGCAATTTAGACAAGGGTACCAAATGGACCATCTTAGAGAAGCGATCACAGACCACCCAAATGACTGACATCTTTTGAGAGACGGGAAGATCTGAAATAAAATCCATAGAGATATGTGTCCAAGGTCTCTTCGGGACCGGCAAGGGCAAAAGCAACCCACTGGCACGAGAACAGCAGGGCTTAGCCCGAGCACAAATCCCACAGGACTGAACAAAAGAACACACATCCCGCGACAGAGATGGCCACCAAAAGGATCTAGCCACTAACTCTCTGGTACCAAAGATTCCAGGATGACCAGCCAACACCGAACAATGAACCTCAGAGATAACTTTATTCGTCCACCTATCAGGGACAAACAGTTTCTCCGCTGGGCAACGATCAGGTTTATCAGCCTGAAATTTTTGCAGCACCCGCCGCAAATCAGGGGAGATGGCAGACACAATTACTCCCTCTTTGAGGATACCCGCCGGCTCAGATACACCCGGAGAGTCGGGCACAAAACTCCTAGACAGAGCATCCGCCTTCACATTTTTAGAGCCCGGAAGATATGAAATCACAAAGTCAAAACGGGCAAAAAACAACGACCAATGAGCTTGTCTAGGATTCAACCGCTTGGCGGACTCGAGATAAGTCAAGTTCTTATGATCAGTCAAGACCACCACGCGATGCTTAGCTCCTTCAAGCCAATGACGCCACTCCTCGAATGCCCACTTCATGGCCAGCAACTCTCGATTGCCCACATCATAATTTCGCTCAGCAGGCGAAAACTTCCTGGAAAAGAAGGCGCATGGTTTCATCACAGAGCAATCAGAACTTCTCTGCGACAAAACAGCCCCTGCTCCAATCTCAGAAGCATCAACCTCGACCTGGAACGGAAGTGAAACATCTGGTTGACACAACACAGGGGCAGAAGAAAAACGACGCTTCAACTCTTGAAAAGCTTCCACAGCAGCAGAAGACCAATTGACCACATCAGCACCTTTCTTGGTCAAATCGGTCAATGGTTTAGCAATACTAGAAAAATTGCAGATGAAGCGACGATAAAAATTAGCAAAGCCCAGGAACTTTTGCAGACTTTTCAGAGATGTCGGCTGAGTCCAATTATGGATGGCTTGGACCTTAACAGGGTCCATCTCAATAGTAGAAGGGGAAAAGATGAACCCCAAAAATGAAACCTTCTGGACACCAAAAAGACACTTTGATCCCTTCACAAACAAAGAATTAGCACGCAGGACCTGAAACACCGTTCTGACCTGCTTCACATGAGACTCCCAATCATCCGAGAAGATCAAAATGTCATCTAAGTACACAATCAGGAATTTATCCAGGTACTCTCGGAAGATGTCATGCATAAAGGACTGAAACACTGATGCAGCATTGGCAAGTCCGAATGGCATTACTAGATACTCAAAATGGCCCTCGGGCATATTAATTGCAGTTTTCCACTCATCGCCTCGCTTAATACGCACAAGATTATACGCACCACGAAGATCTATCTTGGTGAACCAACTAGCCCCCTTAATGCGAGCAAAGAAATCAGATAATAATGGCAAAGGGTACTGAAATTTAACCGTGATCTTATTTAGAAGGCGGTAATCTATACAAGGTCTCAGTGAACCATCCTTCTTGGCTACAAAAAAGAACCCTGCTCCTAATGACGACGATGACGGGCGAATATGCCTCTTCTCCAAAGACTCCTTCACATAACTCCGCATAGCGGCGTGCTCAGGCACAGATAAATTAAACAGTCGACCTTTTGGGAATTTACTACCAAGAATCAAATCGATAGCACAATCACAATCCCTATGCGGAGGTAGGGTATCGGACTTGGGCTCATCAAATAACTCCCGGTAATCAGACAAGAACTCAGGAACCTCAGAAGGGGTGGATGACGAAATAGTCAGAAATGGGACATCACCATGTACCCCCTGACAACCCCAGCTGGACACAGACATGGATTTCCAATCTAATACTGGATTATGGACTTGTAGCCATGGCAACCCCAACACGACCACATCATGCAGATTATGCAACACCAGAAAGCGAATAACCTCCTGATGTGCAGGAGCCATGCACATGGTCAGCTGGGTCCAGTACTGAGGCTTATTCTTGGCCAAAGGCGTAGCATCAATTCCTCTCAATGGAATAGGACACTGCAAGGGCTCCAAGAAAAACCCACAACGCCTAGCATACTCCAAGTCCATCAAATTCAGGGCAGCGCCTGAATCCACAAATGCCATGACAGAATACGATGACAAAGAGCAGATCAAGGTAACGGACAGAAGAAATTTTGACTGTACCGTACCAATGGTGGCAGACCTAGCGAACCGCTTAGTGCGTTTAGGACAATCAGAGATAGCATGAGTGGAATCACCACAGTAGAAACACAGCCCATTCAGACGTCTGTGTTCTTGCCGTTCAACTCTGGTCAAAGTCCTATCGCACTGCATAGGCTCAGGTTTAAGCTCAGATAGTACCGCCAAATGGTGCACAGCTTTACGCTCGCGCAAGCGTCGACCGATCTGAATGGCCAAAGACATAGACTCATTCAGACCAGCAGGCATAGGAAATCCCACCATGACATCCTTAAGGGCTTCAGAGAGACCTCTTCTGAAAATTGCCGCGAGCGCACCTTCATTCCACTGAGTGAGTACAGACCACTTTCTAAATTTCTGACAATATACCTCTATCTCATCCTGACCCTGACACAGAGCCAGCAAATTCTTCTCTGCCTGATCCACTGAATTAGGCTCATCGTACAGCAATCCGAGCGCCAGGAAAAATGCATCAATATTACTTAATGCAGGATCCCCTGGCGCAAGGGAAAATGCCCAGTCCTGAGGATCGCCACGCAAAAAAGAAATAACAATTCTCACTTGTTGAACTGGATCACCAGAAGAGCGAGGTTTCAAGGCCAGAAACAGTTTGCAATTATTTTTGAAATTCACAAACTTGGCTCTATCACCATAAAACAAATCAGGAATAGGAATTCTTGGTTCTAACATAGGCTTCTGAACCACCAAATCTTGAATCTTTTGTACATTTATAACGAGATTATCCAATGAAGAGCACAGACCCTGAATATCCATGTCCACACCTGTGTCCTGAACTACCCAAATGTCTAGGGGAAAAAAAAGGCAAAACACAGTGCAAAGAAAAAAAAATGGTCTCAGAACTTCTTTTTTCCCTCTATTAAGAATCATTAGTACTTTTGGCCTCCAGTACTGTTATGAAGGGTAATTCAGTACCACAATGGACATAGAGGTCAGCGCACATACAGTGACCTGGCAATAACCCAAAAAACAAGAACGAGCTCTGAGACGTGGGAACTCTGTTGACCGCAATCCCTAATCCTCTCAAACCACACTAAAGGCAGCCGTGGATTGCGCCTAACGCTCCCTATGCAACTCGGCACGGCCTGAGAAACCAGCCAGCCTGAAGATAGAAAATAAGCCTACCTTGCCTCAGAGAAATATCCCCAAAGGAAAAGGCAGCCCCCACATATAATGACTGTGAGTTAAGATGAAAAGACAAACGTAGAGATGAAATAGATTTAGCAAAGCGAAGCCCAACTTTCTGAACAGAGCGAGGATAGGAAAGGTAACTTTGCGGTCAACACAAAACCCTACAAAAACCATGCAAAGGGGGCAAAAAGACCCTCCGTACCGAACTAACGGCACGGAGGTACACCCTCTGCGTCCCAGAGCTTCCAGCAAGCAGGAAAAAACAAATAGACAAGCTGGACAGAAAAAAACAGCAAACAAATAGCAAAGAATAACTTAGCTATGCAGAGCAGCAGGCCACAGGAACGATCCAGGAGGAGACAGGTCCAATACTAGAACATTGACTGGAGGCCAGGATCAAAGCACTAGGTGGAGTTAAATAGAGCAGCACCTAACGACTTCACCATATCACCTGAGGAAGGAAACTCAGAAGCCGCAGTACCACTTTCCTCCACCAACGGAAGCTCACAGAGAGAATCAGCCGAAGTACAACTTGTGACCACAAGAGGGAGCTCTGCCACAGAATTCACAACAGTGGAGCCAGCGAATGATACACTGAAGGAGCAGTCAGAAGTATTTGGTCAGAAACAAACAATCAAGATTTCTGGCTCTCACAGACCTGTAACTTCTTCTTTAACCCCTTAAGCCCCGAGGGTGGTTTGCACGTTAATGACCGGGCCAATTTTTACAATTCTGACCACTGTCCCTTTATGAGGTTATAACTCTGGAACGCTTCAACGGATCTTGGCGATTCTGACATTGTTTTCTCGTGACATATTGTACTTCATTTTAGTAGTAACATTTATTCGATATAACTTGCGTTTATTTGTGAAAAAAACGGAAATTTGGCGAAAATTTTGAAAATTTCGCAATTTTCCAACTTTAAATTTTTATGCCCTTAAATCACAGAGATATGTCACGCAAAATACTTAATAAGTAACATTTCCCACATGTCTCCTTTACATCAGCACAATTTTGGAACCAAAATTTTTTTTTGTTAGGGAGTTATAAGGGTTCAAAGTTGACCAGCAATTTCTCATTTTTACAACACCATTTTTTTTTAGGGACCACATCTCATTTGATGTCATTTTGAGGGGTCTATATGATAGAAAATACCCAAGTGTGACACCATTCTAAAAACTGCACCCCTCAAGGTGCTCAAAACCACATTCAAGAAGTTTATTAACCCTTCAGGGGTTTCACAGGAATTTTTGGAATGTTTAAATAAAAATGAATATTTAACTTTTTTTCACACAAAATTTATTTCAGCTCCAATTTGTTTTATTTTACCAAGGGTAACAGGATAAAATGGATGCCAAACATTGTTGTACAATCTGTACTGAGTACGCTGATACCCCATATGTGGGGGTAAACCACTGTTTGGGCGCATGGCAGAGCTCGGAAGGGAAGGAGTGCCATTTGACTTTTAAATGCAAAATTGACAGGAATTGAGATGGGACACCATGTTGCGTTTGGAGAGCCACTGATGTGCCTAAACATTGAAACCCCCCACAAGTGACACCATTTTGGAAAGTAGACACCCTAAGGAACTTATCTAGATGTGTGGTGACCACTTTGACCCACCAATTGCTTCACAGAAGTTTATAATGCAGAGCCGTAAAAATAAAAAATCATATTTTTTCACAAAAATGATCTTTTCGCCCCCAATTTTTTATTTTCCCAAGAGTAAGAGAAGAAATTGATCCTCAAAAATTGTTGGCCAATTTGTCCTGAGTACGCTGATACCCCGTATATGGGTGTAAACTATTGTTTGGGCGTATGGCAGAGCTCGGAAGGGAAGGAGCGCCATTTTACTTTTCAATGCAAAATTGACTGGAATTGAGATGGGATGCCATGTTGCGTTTGGAGAGCCCCTGATGTGCCTAAACATTGAAATCCCCACAAGTGACACCATTTTGGAAAGTAGACCCCTTAAGGAACTTATCTAGAGGTGTGGTGAGCACTTTGACCCAACAAGTGCTTCACAGAAGTTTATAATGCAGAGCCGTAAAAATAAAAAATCATATTTTTTCACAAAAATAATCTTTTCGCCACCAATTTTTTATTTTCCCAAGGGTAAGAGAAGAAATTAGACCACAAAAGTTGTTGTGCAATTTGTCCTGAGTGCGACGATACCCCATATGTGGGGGTAAACCACTGTTTGGGCGCATGGCAGAGCTCGGAAGGAAAGGAGCGCCATTTGACTTTTCAATGCAAAATTGACTGGAATTGAGATGGGACGCCATGTTGCGTTTGGAGAGCCCCTGATGTGCCTAAACATTGGAACCCCTCACAAGTGACACCATTTTGAAAAGTAGACCCCTTAAGGAACTTATCTAGATGTGTGGTGAGCACTTTGACCCAACAAGTGCTTCACAGAAGTTTATAATGCAGAGCCGTAAAAATAAAAAATCTTATTTTTTCACAAAAATGATCTTTTCGCCCCCAATTTTTTATTTTCCCAAGGGTAAGAGAAGAAATTAGACCACAAAAGTTGTTGTGCAATTTGTCCTGAGTGCGACGATACCCCATATGTGGGGGTAAACCACTTTTTGGGTGCATAGCAGAGCTCGGAAGGGAAGGAGCGCCATTTGACTTTTCAATGCAAAATTGACTGGAATTAAGATGGGACGCCATGTTGGTTTGGAGAGCCCCTGATGTGCCTAAACATTAAAAACCCCCACAAGTGACACCATTTTGGAAACTAGACCCTCTAAGGAACTTATCTAGATGTGTTTTGAGAGCTTTGAACCCCCAAGTGTTTCACTACAGTTTATAACGCAGAGCCGTTAAAATAAATTTATTTTTTTTTCGCAAAAATTTTTTAGCCCCCAGTTTTGTATTTTCACAAGGGTAACATAATAAATTGGACCCCAAAAGTTGTTGTCCAATTTGTCCTGAGTACGCTGATACCCCATATGTGGGGGGGAACCACTGTTTGGGCGCATGGCAGAGCTCGGAAGGGAAGGAGCGCCATTTGGAATGCAGACTTAGATGGATTGGTCTGCAGGAGTCACGTTGCATTTGCAGAGCCCCTGATGTACCCAAACAGTACAAACCCCCCACAAGTGACCCCATATTAGAAACTAGACCTCCCATGGAACTTATCTAGATGTGTTGTGAGAACTTTGAACCCCTAAGTGTTTCACTACAGTTTATAACGCAGACCCGTGAAAATAAAAATTCTTTTTTTTTTCACAAAAATGATTTTTTAGCCCCCAGCTTTGTATTTTTACAAGGGTAACAGAATAAATTGGACCCCAAAAGTTGTTGTTCAATTTGTCCTGAGTACGCTGATACCCCATATGTGGGGGGGAACCACTGTTTGGGCTCATGGCAGAGCTCGGAAGGGAAGGAGCGCCATTTGGAATGCAGACTTAGATGGATTGGTCTGCAGGCGTCACGTTGCATTTGCAGAGCCCCTGATGTACCCAAACAGTAGAAACCACCCACAAGTGACCCCATATTGGAAACTAGACCTCCCATGGAACTTATCTAGATGTGTTGTGAAAACTTTGAACCCCCAAGTGTTTCACTACAGTTTACAACGCAGAGCCGTGAAAATAAGAATCCTTTTTTTTCCCACAAAAATGATTTTTAGCCCCCCAAATTTTTATTTTCCCAAGGATAACAAGAGAACTTGGACCCAAAAAGTTGTTGTCCAATTTGTCTCGAGTACGCTGATACCCCATATGTTGGGGTAAACCCCTGTTTGGGCGCACGGGAGAGCTCGGAAGTGAAGGAGCACTGTTTTACTTTTTCAATGCAGAATTGGCTGGAATTGAGATCGGACGCCATGTCGCGTTTGGAGAGCCCCTGATGTGTCTAAACAGTGGAAACCCCCCAATTATAAATGAAACCCTAATCCAAACGCACCACTAACCCTAATCCCAACTGTAACCCTAACCACACACCTAACCCAGACACACCCCTAATTCTAATCCCAACCCTAATCCCAACCGTAAATGTAATCCAAACCCTAGCCCCAACCCTAGCCCTAACCCTAACCCTAACCGGAAAATGGAAATAAATACATTTTTTTTAATTTTATTATTTTTCCCTAAGGCTAGGTTCACATTGCGTTAGGGAAATCCGTTTAGCACTAGCGGATTGCGCTAACACAATGTCTTTTTAGGTGTCGTGTTTAGTGGTCGCGTTAACGTCCCCGCTCTGGAAGATCGGGGATCGGACCTCGGGCGCGCCGCGGACGCTGCAAGCAGCGTCTGAGGCGCGCCACAAAAGAATGGCACCTTGCTAGCGCGAGCCGAAAATGGCACGCTCTAGCGATGCGCTACACCTGAAAATCACATTGCTGTCAATGGTTGTGCTAACGGACCCGTTGCACGGCGTTAATTGTGACATTTTCGCCGTGCAACGCTGTCCGTTAGCGTTAACCCATTAACGCAATGTGAACCTAGCCTAACTAAGGGGGTGATGAAGGGGGGTTTGATTTACTTTTATAGCGAGTTTTTTATATCGGATTTTTATGATTGGCAGCCGTCACACACTGAAAGACGCTTTTTATAGCAAAAAAGTTTTTGCGTCTCCACATTTTGAGACCTATAATTTTTCCATATTTTGGTCCACAGAGTCATGTGAGGTCTTGTTTTTTGCGGGACGAGTTGACGTTTTTATCGGTTACATTTTCGGACACGTGACAGTTTTTGATCGCTTTTTATTCCGATTTTTTTGTGAGGCAGAATGACCAAAAACCAGCTATTCATGAATTTCTTTTGGGGGAGGCGTTTATACCGTTCCGCGTTTGGTAAAATTGATGAAGCAGTTTTATTCTTCGGGTCAGTACGATTACAGCGACACCTCATTTATATCATTTTTTTTATGTTTTGGCGCTTTTATACGATAAAAGCTATTTTATAGAAAAAATAATTATTTTGGCATCGCTTTATTCAGAGGACTATAACTTTTTTATTTTTTTGGTTATGATGCTATATGGCGGCTCGTTTTTTGCGGGACAAGATGACGTTTTCAGAGGTAACATGGTTATTTATATCCGTCTTTTTGATCGCGTGTTATTCCACTCTTTGTTCAGCGTTATGATAATAAAGCGTTGTTTTTTGGCTCGTTTTTTTTTTTTTTTTCTTACGGTGTTCACTGAAGGGGTTAACTAGTGGGCCAGTTTTATAGGTCGGGTCGTTACGGACGCGGCGATACTAAATATGTGTACTTTTATTGTTTTTTTGTTTTTTTTTTATGTAAAGAAATGTATTTATGGGAATAATATTTTTTTTTTTCTGCTTTATTTAGGAATTTTTTTTTTATTTTTTTTTTTACAAGTGTGGAAATTTTTTTTTTTACTTTTTCACTTTGTCCCAGGGGGGGACATCACAGATCACCGATCTGACAGTGTGCACAGCACTCTATCAGATCGGTGATCTGACATACAGCCGGGCAGGATTAGAGCTGCAGCTGCAGCCTGATCCTGACCCGGAAGTGCTCCCTGCAGGACCCGGATGCAGCCCGGCGGCCATTTTGGATCCGGGGACTGCAGGGAGAAGACGCTCGGTACACGGTGAGCACATCACCGTGTACCGATCGTCTCAGGGAAGCCCGCAGGGAGCCCCCTCCCTGCGCGATGCTTCCCTGCACCGCCGGCACATCGCGATCATCTTTGATCGCGGTGTGCCGGGGGTTAATGTGCCGGGAGCGGTCCGTGACCGCTCCTGGCACATAGTGCCGGATGTCAGCTGCGATAGGCAGCTGACACCCGGCCGCGATCGGCCGCGCTCCCCCCGTGAGCGCGGCCGATCGCATATGACGTACTATCCCGTCCATGGGAATTAAGTCCCAGGTCACCTGGACGGGATAGTACGTCATATGGGATTAAGGGGTTAAGAGTCTCCTCTTTCCTCCACTCATTACCTGTAGTGATGGCACCTGTTTAAACTTGTTATCAGTATAAAAAGACACCTGTGCACACCCTCAAACAGTCTGACTCCAAACTCCACTATGGTGAAGACCAAAGAGCTGTCAAAGGACACCAGAAACAAAATTGTAGCCCTGCACCAGGCTGGGAAGACTGAATCTGCAATAGCCAACCAGCTTGGAGTGAAGAAATCAACAGTGGGAGCAATAATTAGAAAATGGAAGACATACAAGACCACTGATAATCTCCCTCGATCTGGGGCTCCACGCAAAATCCCACCCCGTGGGGTCAGAATGATCACAAGAACGGTGAGCAAAAATCCCAGAACCACGCGGGGGGACCTAGTGAATGAACTGCAGAGAGCTGGGATCAATGTAACAAGGCCTACCATAAGTAACACACTACGCCACCATGGACTCAGATCCTGCAGTGCCAGACATGCCCCACTGCTTAAGCCAGTACATATCCGGGCCCGTCTGAAGTTTGCTAGAGAGCATTTGGATGATCCAGAGGAGTTTTGGGAGAATGTCCTATGGTCTGATGAAACCAAACTGGAACTGTTTGGTAGAAACACAACTTGTCGTGTTTGAAGGAAAAAGAATACTGAGTTGCATCCATCAAACACCATACCTACTGTAAAGCATGGTGGTGGAAACATCATGCTTTGGGGCTGTTTCTCTGCAAAGGGGCCATGACGACTGATCCGGGTACATGAAAGAATGAGTGGGGCCATGTATCGTGAGATTTTGAGTGCAAACCTCCTTCCATCAGCAAGGGCATTGAAGATGAAACGTGGCTGGGTCTTTCAACATGACAATGATCCAAAGCACACCGCCAGGGCAACAAAGGAGTGGCTTCGTAAGAAGCATTTCAAGGTCCTGGAGTGGCCTAGCCAGTCTCCAGATCTCAACCCTATAGAAAACCTTTGGAAGGAGTTGAAAGTCCGTGTTGCCAAGCAAAAAGCCAAAAACATCACTGCTCTAGAGGAGATCTGCATGGAGGAATGGGCCAACATACCAACAACAGTGTGTGGCAACCTTGTGAAGACTTACAGAAAACGTTTGACCTCTGTCATTGCCAACGAAGGATATATTACAAAGCATTGAGATGAAATTTTGTTTCTGACCAAATACTTATTTTCCACCATAATATGCAAATAAATTGTTAAAAAAACAGACAATGTGATTTTCTGGATTTTTTTTCTCAGTTTGTCTCCCATAGTTGAGGTCTACCTATGATGTAAATTACAGACACCTCTCATCTTTTTAAGTGGTGGAACTTGCACTATTGCTGACTGACTAAATACTTTTTTGCCCCACTGTATGAGCCGTGTCTTCATCGCTTACAGGTAGCAAATTCCAATGAGTGGAATTAGAGAGATAGCTTTCTTCCTTCTTGAGAAAAGCTAATTTCCAAGTGATTTCCTCACAGTAAAACTCAAACGTAGACCTCTATTTTTAAAACTTCCAAGACCAAGAAGTCAAGGTGTCTGAACCCATGGTGTGGACACCACGTGAGCTTGTCCTGAGCCCTGGGCAGCCATTAGTGTTCACTGATAAGATGAATATGAAAATGTAACTGCACCATAATAAGAAGCTAATGGTTTGCTGTCTCCCACATTGGCAGGCAATGAGTCAACACAGAACATCCTGCTGTCCTCTACAATGGAGGATGGTGCGGAGGAGGGTTTATATCCTTCAGAAGGGCAGGCTTTATGTAATGATGCAGAACAGAAAAAAAAACCTTTGATATGCCTCCTGTGGTTTTCTGTATAAAAGAAGGCGAGGATCTCCCAGAAATAGGGATTGTGACAATGAGCAGAAACAGAGGGTCCCAATAGGCACAACAGGAGAAGCCAGCAGGATGGAGAATTACTGATTGTCTAACAGATGTTCGCTTCCCCTGATCTCGTCTTGCTCCATGTCCTGTCTCTCAGCAATCAAACCAGAGCTTTGATCGTATCTAGCTCCCCTGCAATTACAACAAGTTCAGCAACCGGAACAAATATTCCCATTTTACTGTACTAAGTCATTACAAGAAATGCCATTACATATAGTCTCCGTATTAGAACATGATCATGTATCAAGTGATCTTTATGGATCATATTAGGGTTATATACTGTATATCTGCATAAAGTACAAATAACAATAACCTTGAGCTGGAATTTCAAGGTCAATAAGGAGCTAATATTCCTATGACTTAAGTGAATGTCTAATATAGACAAACTTCTTCCATATGGATCATAAAGGTATTTAGACAATATAGAAGGTTGTGCCAAGACCGGAGCTATAGAGAATGAGAAAAAGTCCCAGCCAAAGTGCCAAAGTGCAATCCTCACTCTTGAGCACTGTGATTGTCCATTAAAATCAATGAATGTCCACTAATATTATTGGATGTTTTCAAATGTATCAGTAATTACCCCAAAATAGGGGAAGGGTGATAAACCAACCTCTTGGCAGACCTGTTCAATACGATGTAGACTACTTAGGTCAGATGTTGTAGCAGAGACTAATTCTGAGGACTTCAAAGAACTCACAACTACAAGGTACCAGAAGATGAGTTTGGACAGGTTGGAAATCCTTAAAGACATTGTCCACTACTTGGACAACCCCTTCTGAATCTCTATGTTTCCTCCCAAGTAAAATAATAACACTTATACTCACCTCCAGTGCCGGCGCAGTTCCAGTGGTGTCAACATTGTCTCTCCTGGGGCTCGTGTACCAATCAACACTGGCTTCGCTCTCCCCTCTTTATGGCAAATGAGGACATCGAGAGGGAGAGAGAGAGCGGCCGCAGCTCTCACAACCTCAGGATGTCACCGCAGCTTTCACTTCCTCAGGATGTCAATTATGTGTACAGGAGATAAGAGTGAAGCCAGCATTGTTTGCTGCAGGGATCGCATGACATAAGATGTTACACAAGCCCCGAGAGAGCCAGTGTCAACAATGCTGGAAGGGAACCGGTACAAGAGATGAGTATAGGTTCTTTGTTTTTACTGAGTGGGAAACAGGGATAAAGAAGGGGTTTACAGGAAAGAAAAAAAAGACTTTGGGCTATGCGCCCTAGCCAGCTCACCGACTGCCACAGGTGCACGGAACTCCGTCAGGGCTTGACATGAATCAACAGGAATACAAAAGCAAATGTTCCAGCTCCTAAAATAATTTCTTTATTCTTCAACAATTAAAACATGGTGATAGGCAGAATCCCCAGTGGATCACCCCTTCAAAGACCACTTTAAGCCTTACGGATGGTGCATTTTTGTTTTTCATTTTTCTTTGTTGCCCCCCCCAAGAGTGACAAGGGCAGCACGGTGGCGCAGTGGTTAGCACAGCAGCCTTGCAGCGCTGGAGTCCTGGGTTCTAATCCCACCCAGGACAACATCTGCAAAGAGTTTGTATGTTCTCTCTGTGTTTGCGTGGGTTTCCTCCGGGCACTCCGGTTTCCTCCCACATTCCAAAGACATACTGATAGGGAATTTAGATTGTGAGCCCCATCAGGGACAGCGATGATAATGTGTGCAAACTGTAAAGCGCTGCGGAATATGTTAGCGCTATATAAAAAAAAATAAAGATTATTACTTCCCTTTCCATGTAGCTTTTTGAGGGCTTGATTTTGTTGGCACAATTTGTATCTTTCAATGGCATCATTTTGGAGTACGTAAATTTCATTAAAGATGATAATTCCGTGATTTTTTTTAAAAATTTATACTATATGCTGCCTACAATTGCCAGTGCTCCACTGATTCTGGAACAGTTTTTCTTTTTCTTCTGGGCCCCTTCCTTCCCACGTTATGCCCTCCAGTTGTAATGATGCAAAATTTCTCTTCGACTAACTGGGCGTATACCACAGAGCTTCTTTGTGGGCGGGGCTGTGTTTTGATTGGGCAGCGTCAGAAAAGAAAAACATAACGCCCACAGAGAAGTTCTATGGTATACGCCCAGTTGGTTTAAGCGAAAATTTGAATCATGGTTACTGGGGAGTATAACTTTGGAGCGCAGGATCGCACAAAAAGAAGAAACTGGAGTTGCACCAATTGGAGGAGTCACTTAAATTGAAGACCAAAAACAAAAAGGAAGGTTCTGTGGCATCCTGCCCAAAGTCTTGGATTCTAAAGTTATTGCTTCTCAATGATCAAAACACACTTTACTATGTGATAATTACCCTGGGCAGGATTAGTTCTTACCGGGGCTACTGACAGTGACATTGTTTTTCTGAATATGTAAATGAGCTGTTAAGATCTGTGGGCCGGACATAGATCTTCATGAGAATCTGCCTCCAGAGCTTATTTTAAGTGATAGGAGGCGTTACCAGTGTGAGACATGTAGGTGAGGAGGGCAAACTGTCAGGTGGATTTAGTTTTTAAAAACCTGCATGCTGATATATAAGTGGTTTGGGGGATTGATCCTCTTTGTGACTGTAGACTTGTGAATACTCACAGCATGCAAAGTGCATGCTGTCAGGATTCTCCAAAGCCGGTGTCGGGAGCTGGTGGACATGTGACTGCAAGTATGCGATCACGTTATGACCAGCCTCCTCAATACTTGTGGTCACGCGGCCACCCGTTCCCAGTGCCGCCACTGGAGAATCCTGACAGTGCGCACTGTACACACTGTGAGGACTCACAAGTCTGCAGTCACATAGAGTAACTGCAGACTTCAACCATAAGTCTGGATAACCATTTTAAGTCTTCGGCTAGATGACTGTGGAGAGCTGTGTAAAAAAATTGCTTCTTTCGGAGCAGCCAACTATGATCCAGCAGTCAATTTTAAAGAATTTTAAAGCGATGGTTAGAAAAGGAGGTAGACTGATCCCGGAGTCCCACAGTAATTTAACAAGGGAGGACTTTTCAATTACCACCCAGTTCCTATAGTTCTGCTGTAGGGCGGTGAGTGCAAATGTTACATTTACATTTATTCAGAAAATTATGCAGTAAAGCACACAATGCTGCAGGCAGGAACTTCTTCAAAATGTTGTTGTCTCTGATCTCCATATTCGCCTGGAGAAACCTATACGGATCCGTTATTTAATGTCATTGCAGATATCAGTCAATCCACCCACGCTCCGATCCTATACGTGTCACACTGCGAAAGTCACTCGCGGAAAACTGTTTTATTACTACTACTATTTTCAATCTAGGTTTTTCTTGTAGGCATATGGTTTTGCTTAAAAGTTTACATATTCCGGCAGAATTTTTGCTTTCTTGGCCTTTTTTCAGAGAATATGAATGTGACAACACCAAAACTTTTTCTCCACTCATGGTTAGTGGTTGGGTGAAGCCATTTATTGTCAAAGTACCGAACTGCTTTTTCTCTTTTTAAATCATAAAAACTTTTGGTGTTATCATTCATATTCATAAAGGCCAAGAATGCAACAATTCTGCCGGGGTATGTAAACATTTACGTATCTCAATCTGTATATATATATATATATATATATATATATATATATATATACATATATATAAGTTTTAATTGATATGAAGGATGTATTATCATTTTTTTAAATTGATGTGAAGACAATAAAAATAATCGTGTATATATATATATATATATATATATATATATAGTGTCTGTAATGCGCTGTGGAATTAATGGCGCTATATAAGTACCCGTATATACTCGAGTATAAGCCGACCCGAGTATAAGCCGACCCCCCTAATTTTGCCACAAAAAACTGGGAAAACTTATTGACTCGAGTATAAGCCTAGGGTGGAAATGCAGCAGCTCCCGGTGAATTTCAATAATAAAAATAGATCAATATTTCCCCATAGCTGTGCCATATAGTGTGTCAAGGTAAAAATATATTTTCTTTATACTCTTTTGTACTTTTATATATATATTTATGCTGTGAAACAATAAGTTTTTCCCCTTTGCTTGCTAATGCATATGTAATTGTATTTAAGATTGCTGCCAGTATTCACCTTTGCCTTAGTTTTTGTTCTTGCCAAGAATCTACTTTTGTTTCTGAAGCTAAAGTATCGTTTCTGGAGAAATGGAAACTTAAAGTGACGTGGAGGAAGGAGGATCCATCATATGACGTCAGAACAACCAGAAGGACTGAATACTAGATACATTGCTTAAACCCCGCCTATCCCCGCCCTCTGCACACCTTCCCCAATAGATCATGTAATGTTGTGTATCAGGAAATAAAGTTCAGTTGTTGCTGTGACGTTACACACGAGCATGCAATGAGTTTGAACCAGCATTGTGTCTGACTCATTCTTATCCGGTACCAGTGCTTTAATCTGATTTGGAATGACTGGTGGATGAAGGGTATTGTCGTGACGACCCCGACAATAAAAATAGATCAATATTTCCCCATAGCTGTACCATATAGTGCTCTGCGCCGTTCATTATTGCCCTATAGCTCTGCCCCATATAGTGCTCTGCACCGTTCATTATTGCCCTATAGCTCTGCCCCATATAGTGCTCTGCACCGTTCATTATTGCCCTATAGCTGTGCCCCATATAGTGCTCTGCACCGTTCATTATTGCCCAATAGCTGTGCCCCATATAGTGCTCTGTACCGTTCATTATTGCCCTATAGCTCTGCCCCATATAGTGCTCTGCACCGTTCATTATTGCCCTATAGCTCTGCCCCATATAGTGCTCTGCACCGTTCATTATTGCCCTATAGCTGTGCCCCATATAGTGCTCTGCACCGTTCATTATTGCCCTATAGCTGTGCCCCATATAGTGCTCTGCACCGTTCATTATTGCCCTATAGCTCTGCCCCATATAGTGCTCTTGCACCGTTCATATTGCCCCATAGAAAGCTCTGCCCCATATAGTGCTCTTGCACAGTTCATATTGCCCCATAGAAAGCTCTGCCCCATATAGTGCTCTTGCACCGTTCATATTGCCCCATAGAAAGCTCTGCCCCATATAGTGCTCTTGCACCGTTCATATTGCCCCATAGAAAGCTCTGCCCCATATAGTGCTCTTGCACCGTTCATATTGCCCCATAGAAAGCTCTGCCATTGTCGCTGCTGCTGCTGCAGTAAAAAAAAACAAAAAACACATACTCACCTCTCTTGCTTGCAGCTCCCAGCGTCCGGTCCCGGCGTCTCGTCCCGGCGTCTCCGCTCTGACTGATCAGGCAGAGGGCGCCGCGCACACTATATGCGTCATCGCGCCCTCTGACCTGAACAGTCAAAGCGCAGAGACGCCGGGAAGATGGAGCGGCGCCGGGAAGATGGAGCGGCGCCCGGCGGCTGGAACGCGGACAGGTGACTATGCGATACTTACCTGGTCCTGGCGTCCGGCTCCTTCTCCCGGACAGCTGTCTTCGGTGCCGCAGCTTCTTCCTCTATCAGCGGTCACCGTTACCGCTGATTAGAGAAATGAATAGGCGGCTCCACCCCTATGGGAGGTGGAGCTGCATATTCATTTCTCTAATCAGCGGTCCCACGTGACCGCTGATAGAGGAAGAACTGCAGCACCGAAGACCGTGGGACGGCAGGGGGAGCGCCAGGATCGCTGGGACTAGGTAAGTATGCCTCAGCGCCCTCACCCCCTCACCCGCCAACCCCACCGCCGACCGTGACTCGAGTATAAGCCGAGAGGGGCACTTTCAGCCCAAAAATTTGGGCAGAAAATCTCGGCTTATACTCGAGTATATACGGTAAGTAAAATAGATAAATCAGGTCTGAGGTAACGTTGCTATTATTATTTATATCTCTTGTCCTGATATTAGCTAGGTTGTGGTGCTGGATGAGTTTTTTTTGCCAGCATTGTAGTATTTACGCCATGTATGGCACTATACAGCACACCATGTTCGCTATTAGGATGCGTATTTATTATTAAGGCAATATTGTTTTTCCTCTTACCTGCGGCCCCCGGTGTAGTTGTCACCTCTTTGAATTTCCCATCTGGTCTATGCAATATATTTTTATTATTATGTATGTATTCAATAAAGATGTTTTTTGATTAAGATCCTTTCTAGTGCAGTATTCTGTATCGGTTTATCTACTATAACTGCATGGGATTTCTGTTTCAGTAATTCCCTGTATGGGCACAGGTGTACTAGTTTAACACGCTGTGTATTGTGATCTGTATTGGTTTATAGATAAATAATAAGTAAATCTACTATATAATTGTCTAAGGGTCACTTCCATCTGTCCTTCTGTCAGTCTGTCACGGATATTCATTGGTCGCGGCCTCTGTCTGTCATGGAAATGCAAGTCGCTGATTGGTCTCGCCAGCTGCCTGTCATGGCGCCAGCTGCCTGTCATGGCTGCCGCGACCAACCAGCGACGGCCACAGTCCGATTAGTCCCTCCATACTCCTCGCAGTCAGTGCCCGATCCATACTCCCCTCCAGTCACCGCTCACACAGGGTTAATGCCAGCGGTAATGGACCACATTATTCCACGGGTAACTCACTCCATTAACGCTGCTATTAACCCTGTGTGACCACGTTTTTACTATTGATGCTGCCTATGCAGCGTCAATAGTAAAAATATCTAATGTTAAAAATAATAAAAAAACAAAAAACCTGCTATTCTCACCTTCCGTAGTCCGACGATGCGCTCGCGCCTGCCGTCAGCTTCCGTTCTCAGAGATGCGTTGCGAAATTACCCAGAAGACTTAGCAGGTCTCACGAGACCGCTAAGTGATCTGGGTCATTTCGCAATGCATCCTTGGAACTCAAGATGGCGGAAGCCGCGCGCGCATTGCCAGAGGTTCGCTGGATCTACGCTGGATCCCGGCGGATGAGTATATAACTATTTTTTATTTTAATTATTTTTTTTACAGGATATGGTGCCCACACTGCTAAATACTACGTGGGCTGTGTTAGATACCGCGTGGCTGCTATATACTACCTGGCCAGTGTTAGATACTATGTGGGCTGTGTTCTATACTGCGTGGGCTGCGTTATATATTACGTGGGCTGTGTTATATACTGCGTGGGCTGCGTTCTATACTACATAGCTGCTATATACTACGTGGGCAGTGTTACATACTACGTGGCTGTGTTCTATACTGCGTGCTATAGACTACGTGGCCACTGTTAGATACTATGTGGGCTGTGCTATATATTACATGGGCTGTGTTATATACTACGTGGGCTGTGTTATTTACTGCGTGGGCTGTGTTATTTACTGGCCTATATTAACGCATCGGGTATTCTACAATATGTATGTATGTATATAGCAGCCACATGGTATATACCACAGGCCACGTAGTACTCCTATATACTACGTGGCCTGTGCTATATACTATGTGGCTGCTATATACATACATACATATGTTATAATCGGGCCACCATCTAGTATATATAAACACGGTATATATAAATAAATATATACACACATATTGATGTGAAAAAATGCAAAAAATACATATACCGGTATATTTTAACTTTTTCTTCACATCACTATAACCAAAAACGTATTTATGTATCTGAAATTGTATATTTACATATATATGGTGTATATATATGGAATATATATATATATATATATATATATACATATATATACAGGTTTAGATATATGTATTCTTTGCATTTTTTCATAGCAATATATATGAAAAAATGCAAAGGATACTTATATCTGATCCTGCATATATATATATATATATATGTATATATATATATATATATATATATATATATATATGCCGTATATACTCGAGTATAAGCCGAGATTTTCGGCTCACTTTTTTGGGCTGAAGGTCCCCCTCTCGGCTTATACTCGAGTCATAACCGGGTAGGCAGGGGAGGGGGAGCGGGGGCTATGTAATTATACTCACCTGCTCCCGGCGCAGTCCCTGCAGTCCCTGCTTCTTCCAGCGCTGCAGCTTCTTCCTGAACTGAGCGGTCACATGGTACCGCTCATTACAGTAATGAATATGCGGCTCCACCTCCCATAGAGGTGGGGCCGCATATTCATTACTGTATGAGCGGTAACGGTGACCGCTCACTACGGAAGAAGATGAAGAGCTGGGGAAGAAGCAGGGACTGCAGGGACTGCGCCGGGAGCAGGTGAGTATACGGGGAGGGGGAGCGCAGCGCTGCGCGATATTTACCTGCTCCTAGTTCCAGTGCGGCTCCGTCTTCAGCGTCCTCTGGCAGTGACACTCAGGTCAGAGGGCGCGATGACGTTGTCAGTGCGCGCCCTCTGCTGAATGTCAGTGCGGAAGACGGAGCCGCACGAGGAGCAGGTAAAAGTGCCGGGGTCCTGAGCGACGGAGACGTGAGTATATGATTATTTTTTTCATGGCAGCAAAAGCATATGGGGCAAGTGGCTGTACGGAGCATCTTATGGGGCCATAACGCTTGTGCAGCACTATATAGGGCAAATCTCTCTATGGAGCATCTTATGGGGCCATTATTACCCTTTATGCAGCATTATATGGGGCATATTTTTATTATGGAGCATCTTATGAGGCCCATCAAACTGTATGGAACATTATATGGGGCTCCTGATTCTGTATGGATATTCAAAAACACTTAACCTACTGATGTCTCAACTAATTTTACTTTTATTGGTATCTATTTTTATTTTTGACATTTACCGGTAGCTGCTGCATTTTCCACCCTAGGCTTATACTCGAGTCATTAAGTTTTCCCAGTTTTTTGTGGCAAAATTAGGGGGGTCGGCTTATACTCGGGTCAGCTTATACTCGAGTATATACGGTATGTATTACAGTATATATACAGTGGGGCAAAAAAGTATTTAGTCAGTCAGCAATAGTGCAAGTTCCACCACTTAAAAAGATGAGAGGCGTCTGTAATTTACATCATAGGTAGACCTCAACTATGGGAGACAAACTAAGAAAAAAAAATCCAGAAAATCACATTGTCTGTTTTTTTAACATTTTATTTGCATATTATGGTGGAAAATAAGTATTTGGTCAGAAACAAAATTTCATCTCAATACTTTGTAATATATCCTTTGTTGGCAATGACAGAGGTCAAACGTTTTCTGTAAGTCTTCACAAGGTTGCCACACACTGTTGTTGGTATGTTGGCCCATTCCTCCATGCAGATCTCCTCTAGAGCAGTGATGTTTTTGGCTTTTCGCTTGGCAACACGGACTTTCAACTCCCTCCAAAGGTTTTCTATAGGGTTGAGATCTGGAGACTGGCTAGGCCACTCCAGGACCTTGAAATGCTTCTTACGAAGCCACTCCTTCGTTGCCCTGGCGGTGTGCTTTGGATCATTGTCATGTTGAAAGACCCAGCCACGTTTCATCTTCAATGCCCTTGCTGATGGAAGGAGGTTTGCACTCAAAATCTCACGATACATGGCCCCATTCATTCTTTCATGTATCCGAATCAGTCGTCCTGGCCCCTTTGCAGAGAAACAGCCCCAAAGCATGATGTTTCCACCACCATGCTTTACAGTAGGTATGGTGTTTGATGGATGCAACTCAGTATTCTTTTTCCTCCAAACACGACAAGTTGTGTTTCTACCAAACAGTTCCAGTTTGGTTTCATCAGACCATAGGACATTCTCCCAAAACTCCTCTGGATCATCCAAATGCTCTCTAGCAAACTTCAGACGGGCCCAGACATGTACTGGCTTAAGCAGTGGGACACGTCTGGCACTGCAGGATCTGAGTCCATGGTGGTGTAGTGTGTTACTTATGGTAGGCCTTGTTACATTGGTCCCAGCTCTCTGCAGTTCATTCACTAGGTCCCCCCGCGTGGTTCTGGGATTTTTGCTCACCGTTCTTGTGATCATTCTGACCCCACGGGGTGGGATTTTGCGTGGAGCCCCAGATCGAGGGAGATTATCAGTGGTCTTGTATGTCTTCCATTTTCTAATTATTGCTCCCACTGTTGATTTCTTCACTCCAAGCTGGTTGGCTATTGCAGATTCAGTCTTCCCAGCCTGGTGCAGGGCTACAATTTTGTTTCTGGTGTCCTTTGACAGCTCTTTGGTCTTCACTATAGTGGAGTTTGGAGTCAGACTGTTTGAGGGTGTGCACAGGTGTCTTTTTATACTGATAACAAGTTCAAACAGGTGCCATTACTACAGGTAATGAGTGGAGGAAAGAGGAGACTCTTAAAGAAGAAGTTACAGGTCTGTGAGAGCCAGAAATCTTGATTGTTTGTTTCTGACCAAATACGGTACTTATTTTCCACCATAATATGCAAATAAAATGTTAAAAAAACAGACAATGTGATTTTCTGGATTTTTTTTTTCTCAGTTTGTCTCCCATAGTTGAGGTCTACCTATGATGTAAATTACAGACGCCTCTCATCTTTTTAAGTGGTGGAACTTGCACTATTGCTGACTGACTAAATACTTTTTTGCCCCACTGTATATTTTTTCACATTAACCTAAAAAATGCATAATATAATTCTCACATCAATATTAAAAAGTCGGACAACCCCTTTTACTAAAAAACTTAAAGCCATAGCACTAGTGCTAACAATTAATAATGACAATTTAACTCTTACAGTACCGTACATTCTTATTTTCTTCCTTAGCATTTGCATAAAAAAACCCATAATAGAAATGATTGTTGTACAGAATGCACGTGAGACACCGCTGACTAATTCTTATATTATAGAACTATTGCCAAATTGGGTCAGATTACTGATATTCCTCTTGCAAAGAAGCATTGAGCCCTAATTTGTGAATTTAGATAAATGCGCTTTTTTTTTCTCCACATAATAAGTTTAATTTGTTGCCAATGCAGAACGCTGAAATCTGTGAAGTGCGAAATGAGATTTCATTTATTACAGAAAGACGCCTTATACATAGAACATGACACAGGCCCTTTGCGCTTTTTTTTTTTTTTTTTTTTAATAGACTTTCTAATTTTGCTTCCAGGAAAAAGCCATTATAAAATGTTTAAGGTTATTTTAATTAAATCTAATAAAATTTGTTTAAAACGCGCATGTACCTTAAATTAAAGGTCCAGCGTTTAATAAGAGATATACTGTATAGACCAAAAGTTTGGACACACCTTCTCATTTAAAGTTTTTTCTGTATTTTCATGACTATGAAAATTGTATATTCACACTGAAGGCGTCAAAACTATGAATTTACACATGTGGAATTATATACTTAACAAAAAAGTGTGAAACAACTGAAATTATGTCTTATATTCTAGGTTCTTCAAAGTAGCCACCTTTTGCTTTGATGACTGCTTTGCACACTCTTGGCATTCTCTTGATGAGCTTCAAGAGGTAGTCACCGGGAATGGTTTTCCCTTCACAGGTGTGCTCTGTCAGGTTTAACAAGTGGGATTTCTTGCCTTATAAATGGGGTTGGGACCATCAGTTGTGTTGTGCAGAAGTCTGGTGGATACACAGCTGATTGTCCTACTGAATAGACTGTTAGAATTTGTATTATGGCAAGAAAAAAGCAGCTAAGTAAAGAAAAACGAGTGGCCATCATTACTTTAAGAAATGAAGGTCCGTCAGTCCGAAAAATTTTGAAAACTTTGAAAGTGTCCCCAAGTGCAGTGGCAAAAACCATCAAGCGCTACAAAGAAACTGGCTCACATGAGGACTGCCCCAGGAAAGGAAGACCAAGAGTCACCTCTGCTTCTGAGGATAAGTTTATCTGAGTCACCAGCCTCAGAAATCGCAGGTTAACAGCAGCTCAGATTAGAGACCAGGTCAATGCCACACAGAGTCCTAGCAGCAAACACATCTCTACAACAACTGTTAAGAGGAGACTTTGTGCAGCAGGCCTTCATGGTAAAATAGCTGCTAGGAAACCACTGCTAAGGACAGGCAACAAGCAGAAGAGACTTGTTTGGGCTAAAGAACACAAGGAATGGACATTAGACAAGTGGAAATCTGTGCTTTGGTCTGATGAGTCCAAATTTGAGATCTTTGGTTCCAACCACCGTGTCTTTGTGCAAAGCAGAAAAGGTGAACGGATGGACTCTACATGCCTGGCTCCCACCGTGAAGCATGGAGGAGGAGGTGCGATGGTGTGGGGGTGCTTTGCTGGTGACACTGTTGGGGATTTATTCAAAATTGAAGGCATACTGAACCAGCATGGCTACCACAGCATCTTGCAGCGGCATGCTATTCCATCCGGTTTGCATTTAGTTGGACCATCATTTATTTTTCAACAGGACAAAGGTACATTTGGGACATTTTTTTAAAAAATTTTTTGCATGTAATTGTACTATTTCCTAGTGGTTAAATATTTATTTACAATATTACATTGTCCCATCAATATAAGACCATTGCTATGATTATTTCATGTTTGTATTATATTTTGTATATCTGGCTATATGACATCAGTGGGTTAGTTTGTGGGTAATCCCAGGATATTGTAGTCCCTCATTTTTTGGATCTAGCACCTTCTCTGGATGATGTTTTTATAAATATATTAATAAAGATACAGTTTTATTGTTGAAAGTACCTAGGTTGGAGACTCTTATTTTCATTTAGAGGTTCCTATTGTGTGAATTATGTATAATATCTTTGTACACTTGTAGGCAGGGCCGGTTTTAGGCAAAGTGGGGCCCTAGGCAAAGTTTAAAATGGGGCCCCAAATGCTAACATATTGTGCATCACACAAAAGCATTTCGGTTGTATTTACATGCGCTGATCTCAGGCCGCTAAATGAGTTTGATCGACAATACTGAAGTTGTTTAACGCTTGTTTCCCGGCCTCTTTCCACCAGCTGATTAATAATGATGGGACAGAACGATCACTAAGAGATCACTAACAGATCATCATACAGTATCATGTTATCAGCAGCACATCTACAGTTTACACCAGCGATGTGCTGCCGAGAACAAGGATTTTTGTTCCAGCAAAAACAATCTGAATATGCAGCATTTTACTTGTTTAGTAAAATACACCCCATAGTCCTCCATATATTATAATGTGCACCACATTCCTCCATATAGTATAATACACTCCCTATAGTCCTCCATATATTAAAATACACTGTTCAGTCAACCATATAGCATAATACACTCCTCATAGTGCTCCATATAGTATAATGCACTCCTCATAGTGCTCCATATAGTATAATTCACCACCATAGTCATCCATGTAGTACAATTCACTTCCCATAGTATAATGCACCCCATTGTTCTTCATATAGTATAACGTATTCCCCATAGTCCTCAATACAGTATAATGCAGCCCACATATAGTATAATGCAGCCACCACCCTACGGAATATAATGCAGCCACCCCAGAGTATAATGCAGTCAACCCAGAGTATAATGCAGCCAACCCATAGAATATAATGCAGCCCCCCTCATAGTTTAATGCAGCCCCCTCATAGAGTATGATGCAATCACCCCTCAAAGAATATAAATATAATACAGCCCCCCAGAGAATATAATGTAGCCCCGAATAGAATATAATACAGCCCACCTCCCCACAGAATATAATGCAGCCCCATCAAAGAGTATTATGCAATCCTCCCTCATAAAATCTAATACAGCCCCCATAGAATATAATACAGCCCACCTCCCCATAATATATAATGTAGCGCCCATAGAATATAATGCAGCCCCCCATAGTATATAACACAGCCTCCCCCATAGAATATAATATACCCCCCATAGTATATAACACGGCCTCCCCCATAGAATATAATATACCCCCATAGTATATAGCAAAGCCCGCATAGTATATAACACAACCCGCATAGTATATAGCACAACCCGCATAGCATATAGCAGATAACACAGCCCACGTAGTTGTATACAGCATAGCCCACACAGTATTATACAGCACAGCCCACACAGTAGTATACAGCACAGCCCACGTAGTAGTATACAGCACAGCCCACATAGCAGTATACAGCACAGCCCATGTAGCAGTATGCAGTACAGCCCATGAAGCAGTATACAGCACAGCCCACATAGCAGTATACAGCACAGCCCACATAGCAGTATACAGCACAGCCCACGTAGTAGTATACAGCACAGCCCACACAGTAGTATATAGCACAGCCCACACAGTAGTATATAGCACAGCTCACATAGTAGTATACAGCACAGCCCTGTTATGAACTGGTGGTTTAGGAGCAACATGGGACGAGCTCTGAAGGAGGTGGTACCTGTACTGACCGCAGTCCCTAAGCTCAACACAACACTAGAAGTAGCCGTGAGATGCTCCTGTCACTCCCTAGGCACCTCGTCACAGCCTGAGAATTAACTACCCCTAAAGATAGAAACAGGAAAACTATCTTGCCTCAGAGAAAATCCCCAAAGGATAGATAGCACCCCACAAGTAATGACTGTGAGTGGAGAGGGAAAAGACATACACAGAATGAAACCAGGATGTAGCCCAGGAGGCCAGTCTAGCTAGATAGATAGGACAGGATAGAATACTGTGCGGTCAGTATTAAAAACTACAAAAATCCACACAGAGTTTACAAAAATCTCCACACCTGACTAAAGGTGTGGAGGGTAAATCTGCTTCCCAGAGCTTCCAGCTTAACTGAATTAATCCATACTGACAAGCTGGACAAAACATAGAATGCACAGAATGAATAAGTCCACAACATGTGGACAGAAAGGAGCAAAGCAAGGACTTATCTTTGCTGAACTGGTCAGGATATCAGGGAAATCCAAAAGAGATGTGAATCCAACCAGGAACCATTGACAAGTGGCACTGGCTGAAGGGAAGAGCCAGGCATAAATAGCCGAGCAGAAAGACAATCAGTGGAAGCAGCTGCAGACTGCTAAATCCAAAGAGCAGCCATTCCACTTAAAACCACCGGAGGGAGCCCAAGAGCAGAACTCACAAAAGTGCCACTTACAACCACCGGAGGGAGCCCAAGAGCGGAATTCACAACACAGCCCACATAGTAGTATATACCACAGCCCACATAGTAGTATATAGCACAGCCCACACAGTAGTATATAGCACAGCCCACACAGTAGTATATAGCACAGCCCACACAGTAGTATATAGCACAGCCTACACAGTAGGATACAGCACAGCCCACATATTAATATATAGCACAGCCCACATAGTAGTATACAGAACACCCCACACAGTAGCATACAGCACAGCCCACATAGTAGTATACAGCACAACCCACACAGTAGTATATAGCACAGCCCACATAGTAGTATACAGCACAGCTCACACAGTAGTATACAGCAGAGCCCACATAGTAGTATACAGCACAGCCCACACAGTAGTACATAGCACAGCCCACATAGTAGTATACAGCACTGCCCACACCGTAGTATACAGCACAGCCCACACAGTAGTATATAGCACAGTGCACATAGTAGTATATAGCACAGCCCACATAGTAGTATACAGCACAGCCCACATCTCTCCTCCCCCCTAGATAGGCCCACAGTCCAGTAAAAAAAAACAACACACTCCTCACCTCTCCTTGTGCCTGCGTTGCTCCCTGCTCCTGTCTCGGCGGCTGCCGCTGCACTGCCTGGCGCACAGTGAGTGCATGCGCACCCGCAGTGTCAGAGGCAGAGCAGGGAATGATGGGAGAGGGAGCATCAGCAGACGCTCTCTCCTCCATCATTGCATTCAACTGTACAGGCGTCATAGCGGCCAGTATAGTTGAATACGGCGGCGGCGGTGGGGGGATGAGTTGGCACGCAGCGGCCCACTACTGGCATCGGCCCTTCTGGCATTTGCCAGAACTGCCCGATGGCCAGTCTGGCCCTGTCTATGCCCTGGGGGGTTTTGCACCCGATTTTCTTTTGTTTTTTCTTTTGTATTTTTGTGCTGCTCTAATATTCTACTCTTTTAGATAAATAGATAGGTAATAGATAAATGATAGATATATAGATAATAAATAGATAGATAATAGATAGATAATAGATAGTATGGAGAATCACATTGCCATGTTGAGTTCTTACATCATCTTTATACATTACATGCAGTATTACCGCTTCAGAAATGTTCTCACATATCGCTGGTGGATCAATTTGACTTTGACACAAAGTCCGAGCTTCAATTCCATCTAAAAATAATCACAAGTCAGGACCCTCATCTAAACACAACGACTTTTATTCCTCACAACAGAACATCTAATCCCAGAAATCAGCTACTCAGTTCCGAGACACCTGAATTGGGTTATCTAAGATAAATTGTCTCTTTTTCTCAATAGACCGTGGACAATGATGGTTCACTTTTTGATTTGCGGAAGTTTTTGCAGTAATTTAGAATTTCGTAAAGAAGGAATTAATCAAATAATGTAATCAAAATATAAGTCTGTGTTGTGGGGATGGAAGACATGTTGTCTCCGGTTACGTCCGTGTTCCATAATTCATTCCAGTCTTGATCGGTTCCGAATGAATGAATGGTCAATAGAACTTTCCATAGAGTTTCGGAACCTTTATGACAAATTCCCTTCAACCCATATGAGAACTATACTCTAGTGATGAATGGGGGTCCAAACGATTTTTGTCGTCGGTTGTGCTGATAAAGTTTAGTGCCCCCCTAAAAAAAGTGAAAGAAGTGACATGTTGCAGTTTTCGAAAACTCAGCAAGTTTCCGAATCAATCACGAAAATAAAACCTGAGATTTCTGAAATCCTAGTCTTTGCTGGTACTGGAAAACACAGCTTAAATTTTGCATAAAAAAAGCAGCAAAAAAACGCAACGTGTGAACATAGCCTTAATCAGCTCATCATGTCATAGCGTTGTGTAACATCGCTTACTCATTTATCCCAATGAGTCCCCCTGATAACTTGTTAAAGTCGTCATCAACGCACCCAAAAACTCGCAGTGATATTTTTGATGGACGTCTGCAGAAATTTCACCGTTTTTCGTAATTACTTGCACCCGTTGACTTTTGCCTAAATTATTTATTGTCGGAAGCTTATGAATTTTTAAGCAATGTTCTTACTGGAGACCATAAAATCAGACCACGTTTACGCGCTTTGGTCTTTTCTGAACCGTCAAGATATAATAATATTGTTACTGTTGTATTGTTTGGACCGGATGTGTTACAATGTACAGTCATGGACAAAAATTTTGAGAATGAGGCAAATATTAATTTTTCCAAAGTCTACTGCTTCATTTTTTCTAATGGCAATTTGCATATACTCCTGAATGTCAGAGTGATCAGCTTAACAGCAGTTACTGTACTTGCAAAGTATTTGCCCAGAAAAAGAACTTTAACCCCCAAAACACATTTCAACATCATTGCAGTCCTGCCTTAAAAGGAGCAGCTAACATCATTTTAGTGATTGATCCATTGACACAGGTGTGGGTGTTGATGAGGACAGGGCTGGCGATCAATCAGTCATGATTAAGTAAGAATGACATCACTGGACACTTTAAAAGGAGGCTGGTGCTTGGTATCATTGTTTCTCTTCAGTTAAACATGGTTATCTCTAAAGAAACACGTGCAGCCATCATTGCACTGCACAAAAATGGCCTAACAGGGAAGAGTATCGCAGCTACAAAGATTGCACCTCAGTCAACAATCTATCGCATCATCAAGAACTTCAAGGAGAGAGCTTCCATTGTTGTCAAAAAGGCTCCAGGGCGCCCAAGAAAGACCAGCAAGCGCCAGGACCGTATCTTAAAACTGTTTCAGCTGCGGGATCGGACTACCAGCAGTGCCGAGCTTGCTCAGGAATGGCAGCAGGCTGGTGTGAGTGCTTCTGCACGCACTGTGAGGCGGAGACTCATTGAGCAAGGCCTGGTTTCAAGGAGGGCAGCAAAGAAGCCACTTCTCTCCAGAAAAAACATCAGGTACCGACTGATATTCTGCAAAAGATACAGGGAGTGGACTGCTGAGGACTGGGGCAAAGTCATTTTCTCTGATGAATGCCCTTTTCGATTGTTTGGGACATCTGGAAAACAGCTTATTCGGAGAAGAAGAGGTGAGCGCTACCACCAGTCTTGTCTCATGCCAACTGTAAAGCATCCTGAAACCATTCATGTGTGGGGTTGCTTCTCAGCCAAGGGAATCGGCTCACTCACAGTCTTGCCTAAAAACACAGCCATGAATAAAGAATGGTACCAGAATGTCCTCCAAGAGCAACTTCTCCCAACCGTCCAAGAGCAGTTTGGCGCCCAACAATGCCTTTTTCAGCATGATGGAGCACCTTGCCATAAAGCAAAGGTGATAACTAAATGGCTCATGGAACAAAACATAGAGATTTTGGGTCCATGGCCTGGAAACTCCCCAGATCTTAATCCCATTGAGAACTTGTGGGTCAATCATCAAGAGACGGGTGGACAAACAAAAACCAACAAATTCTGGCAAAATGCAAGCATTGATTATGCAAGAATGGACTTCTATCAATCAGGATTTGGTCCAGAAGTTGATTGAAAGCATGCCAGGGAGAATTGCAGAGGTCTTGAAGAAGAAGGGTCAACACTGCAAATATTGACTTGCTGCATTAACTCATTCTAACTGTCAATATAACCTATTGGTACTCATAATATGATTGCAATTATATTTCTGTATGTGATATAAACATCAGACAAACACTAATAAAAACCAGAGGGCAGCAGATCATGTGAAAATATAATTTTGGTGTCATTCTCAAAAATTTTGGCCATGACTGTATCAGTTATCGGAGATTATTACGTTCGCACCGCACCGTTATTTTATGGGGTCGTTCTTGGACTGGACGGATATCGAGAAGGTGAATATTACCGCCAAACATTTTGAATTCACCCTTTTCCTACATTCAAACACCTAAATATTTGAAGCTCCATCCCTATTTCAGAGAAGGACCCCCCAAACTAGGTAGGGCTTCAATCATCTTGTTTCAGGTTCATCTTAAAGAATCTCTAACTTTTATGCAAGAAAGGGGACGTATCGGTGTGCCCATTGCTTCTAGGTCATGTTTCAGGTTCTTCTGACAAATTTTGCGGTGGTCCGGAGCCCCTGTGCCTTAGGCAGACCCTATGTAAAAATCCCACCAAGGACAACATCTCCAAGGAGTTTGTATGTTCTCCCCATGTTTCCTCCTGGGTCTCCAGTTTCCTCCATTCCAAAGACATACTGACAGCATACTGCTGGTGCATCTGATGATGGGATTGCGCACACCGATACAAGTCTATGGATGAGTGTGAAACATCGGACTGCACTTGGATGTCATCCGAGTGCAGTCCGACATCAGCGACTGCTGACTGTTTACAGCTTATCCCAGTGTCTTTTATTGTCTGCAGTGCTGACACAGCTGCAGCCAATTACTGAGCTCAGCATCTTTGAGTTGATGGCATGAGCCGCTGCGTTCAATGATTGACTGCAGAGGTGGAAATCTAACTTCAGCACTGCAGACCATAACAGTCACTGGGATACTCAGTGCTGGACCAGGGGAGGATAGGTAAAGCCCGATTTTTTTTTTTCTCCACCTGGGAGAAAAGGGTGTTCCAAAACCTTTAAAACCACTTGGAAATCCATATGATAATGTGTCCATTTTAACCTCTTCTTCGCTTGGTATCCCAAGATGAGTGGCATGAGAAGATCTGTCGAATGTTTAAGCTATATGTACCTATAAGTGGCCACCTAGTGGTAGTGATGTGGATTGCAACCAGTTCTTAGAATGTTATTGAATTTTATGGAAATTAGAGACACAGTTCCCGCTGTAGTCTGAAACGCATCAGTACCTCTGCAGCAGTGACACTATTTTACCTGGGGATGAACTGTATGCGATGGACAGTGACAGATGAGACGTCGTCAGCAATATCATCACCTCCTTTAGCTGAGTGATCCACATTATTGCACTAATTGATTGATTTCCTGTTAATTAGAAAATTTCTAAATTAGTTGCAAGCCAGTGACCCTGGGGGCCTGAGACAGACAAGCATGATGAGGATTAAACATCTTATGAAATGATTACTGCAGAGTTTAAATTTAGACCCATCGAAAAAAAGCCCACAGGAATCTAATGTTACTCTATTAGGAGGGATTGATTTACCTGCAGCCAATATGGCTGCAAATGCAATTAAATGAATGTGACTTTATAGTAGGGAGCTGTGATTTCCCAGAAAGCGATGAAATAAAATGTTTGGGGATCATAATTAAAGTACTAACACAGTGACCTTTGATTTTCCAAATTAAATATGTCCTACATTTACTAAATGAAAAGGAGAGATGATTTATTAGATTAATTAATGCTGCTGGAGTTAGGACAAATGACGTGACACGAGTTCACCTGTGAAGATTGAAGGAATGAAAATAATACAGGAGTTATATTAAATCAGGGGCATAGAGAGAGAGAGGGGTGTAGACGTAGTG
Organism: Ranitomeya imitator; assembly: GCF_032444005.1. Taxonomy (NCBI): domain Eukaryota; kingdom Metazoa; phylum Chordata; class Amphibia; order Anura; family Dendrobatidae; genus Ranitomeya; species Ranitomeya imitator. Next base: position 25,906,587 of record NC_091289.1, read on the forward strand.
TCACACACAGGAATAGCCAGAGAGAGGAGAAGAGGTAGTGTCACACACAGGAATAGCCAGAGAGAGGAGAAGAGGTAGTGTCACACACAGGAATAGCCAGAGAGAGGAGAAGAGGTAGCGTCACACACAGGAATAGCCAGTGAGGGGTGCAGAGGTCGTGTCACACACAGGAATAGCCAGAGAGGGGAGAAGAGGTAGTGTCACACACAGGAATAGCCAGAGAGGGGAGAAGAGGTAGGGTCATACACAGGAATAGCCAGAGAGGGGAGAAGAGGTAGTGTCACACACAGGAATAGCCAGAGAGGGGTGAAGAGGTAGTGTCACACACAGGAATAGCCAGAGAGGGGAGAAGAGGTAGTGTCACACACAGGAATAGCCAGAGAGGGGTGCAGAGGTAGTGTCACACACAGGAATAGCCAGAGAGGGGAGAAGAGGTAGTGTCACACACAGGAATAGCCAGAGAGTGGTGAAGAGGTAGTGTCACACACAGGAATAGCCAGAGAGTGGTGAAGAGGTAGTGTCAAACACAGGAATAGCCATAGAGGGGTGCAGAGGTAGTGTCACACACAGGAATAGCCAGAGAGGGGTGAAGAGGTAATGTCACACACAGGAATAGCCAGAGAGTGGTGAAGAGGTAGTGTCACACACAGGAATAGCCAGAGAGGGGTGAAGAGGTAATGTCACACACAGGAATAGCCAGAGAGTGGTGAAGAGGTAGTGTCAAACACAGGAATAGCCATAGAGGGGTGCAGAGGTAGTGTCACACACAGGAATAGCCAGAGAGGGGTGAAGAGGTAATGTCACACACAGGAATAGCCAGAGAGTGGTGAAGAGGTAGTGTCACACACAGGAATAGCCAGAGAGGGGAGAACAGGTAGTGTCACACACAGGAATAGCCAGAGAGTGGTGAAGAGGTAGTGTCACACACAGGAATAGCCAGAGAGGGGTGAAGAGGTAATGTCACACACAGGAATAGCCAGAGAGGGGAGAAGAGGTAGTGTCACACACAGGAATAGCCAGAGAGTGGTGAAGAGGTAGTGTCACACACAGGAATAGCCAGAGAGTGGTGAAGAGGTAGTGTCACACACAGGAATAGCCAGAGAGGGGAGAAGAGGTAGTGTCACACACAGGAATAGCCAGAGAGGGGAGAAGAGGTAGGGTCATACACAGGAATAGCCAGAGAGGGGAGAAGAGGTAGTGTCACACACAGGAATAGCCAGAGAGGGGTGAAGAGGTAGTGTCACACACAGGAATAGCCAGAGAGGGGAGAAGAGGTAGTGTCACACACAGGAATAGCCAGAGAGTGGTGAAGAGGTAGTGTCACACACAGGAATAGCCAGAGAGGGGAGAAGAGGTAGTGTCACACACAGGAATAGCCAGAGAGGGGTGAAGAGGTAGTGTCACACACAAGAATAGCCAGAGAGGGGAGAAGAGGTAGTGTCACACACAGGAATAGCCAGAGAGGGGAGAAGAGGTAGTGTCACACACAGGAATAGCCAGAGAGGGGAGAAGAGGTAGGGTCATACACAGGAATAGCCAGAGAGGGGAGAAGAGGTAGTGTCACACACAGGAATAGCCAGAGAGGGGTGAAGAGGTAGTGTCACACACAGGAATAGCCAGAGAGGGGAGAAGAGGTAGTGTCACACACAGGAATAGTCAGAGAGTGGTGAAGAGGTAGTGTCACACACAGGAATAGCCAGAGAGGGGAGAAGAGGTAGTGTCACACACAGGAATAGCCAGAGAGGGGTGAAGAGGTAGTGTCACACACAAGAATAGCCAGAGAGGGGAGAGGAGGTAGTGTCACACACAGGAATAGCCAGAGAGTGGTGAAGAGGTAGTGTCACACACAGGAATAGCCAGAGAGTGGTGAAGAGGTAGTGTCAAACACAGGAATAGCCATAGAGGGGTGCAGAGGTAGTGTCACACACAGGAATAGCCAGAGAGGGGTGAAGAGGTAATGTCACACACAGGAATAGCCAGAGAGGGGAGAACAGGTAGTGTCACACACAGGAATAGCCAGAGAGTGGTGAAGAGGTAGTGTCACACACAGGAATAGCCAGAGAGGGGTGAAGAGGTAGTGTCACACACAGGAATAGCCAGAGAGGGGTGAAAAGGTAGTGTCACACACAGGAATAGCCAGAGAGGGGTGAAGAGGTAATGTCACACACAGGAATAGCCAGAGAGGGGAGAAGAGGTAGTGTCACACACAGGAATAGCCAGAGAGTGGTGAAGAGGTAATGTCACACACAGGAATAGCCAGAGAGGGGAGAAGAGGTAGTGTCACACACAGGAATAGCCAGAGAGTGGTGAAGAGGTAGTGTCACACACAGGAATAGCCAGAGAGGGGCGAAGAGGTAGTGTCACACACAGGAATAGCCAGAGAGGGGTGCAGAGGTTGTGTCACACACAGGAATAGCCATAAACAAGTGCAGAGGTAGTGTCACACATAGCAATAGCTAGAGAGGAGTGGAGAGGTAGTGTCACATACAGGAATAGCCAGAGAGGGGTGCAGAGGTAGTGTCACACACAGGAATAGCCAGAGAGGGGTGCAGAGGTAGAGTCACACACAGGAATAGCCAGAGAGTGGTGTAGGGGTAGAGTCACACACAGGAATAGCCAGAGAGGGGTGCAGAGGTAGAGTCACACACAGGAATAGCCAGAGAGGGGTGCAGAGGTAGTGTCACACACAGGCATAACCAGAGATGGGTGAAGAGGTAGAGTCACACACAGGAATAGCCAGAGAGGGGTGCAGAGGTAGTGTCACACACAGAAATAGCCATAGAGGGGTGCAGAGGTAGTGTCACATGCAGGAATAGCCATAGAGGGGTGCAGAGGTAGTGACACACACAGGCTTAACCAGAGAGGGGTGCAGTGGTAGTGTCACATGCAGGAATAGCAATAGAGGGGTGTAGAGATATTGTCACACACAGGAATAGCCAGAGAGGGGTGCAGAGGTAGTGTAAAACACAGGAATAGCCAGAGAGGGGTGCAGAGGTAGTGTCAGACACAGGCATAACCAGAGAGGGGTGCAGAGATAGTGTTACACAGGCATAACCGGACTTTGCCACACACTTCAAGAATAAGATTGCCCAAATAAGGCAAGTCTTTATTGTTCAACCTCCATAACCCCTTTGTATACCAGACCAATGCCCAAACCCTCTAACCTCTCTGTCCAACATCATTGAAGAGGGGCTTAATTGTTTCCTCTCCAAATCACACCTCACCACTTGTGCACTAGACCCAATCCCATCCCACCTCCTCCCCAACCTCACCACCACACTTATCCCATCCCTAACCCATCTCTTCAACCTATCACTAACTTCTGGTATCTTCCCTTCTGCTTTCAAACATGCCACAATCACGCCTATCCTATAAAAAGCCAACCCTACACCCAACTGCTATGTCCAGCTTCCAAACTCCTGGAGCAGCATGTCCACGCTGAACTTTTCTCCCACCTCTCATCTAACTTGCCCTTTGACAATCTACCATCTGGTTTCCATCCCTATCATTCCAGTGAGACTGCCCTGACCAAAATTACTAACGACTGACTTACAGCCAAAGCTAACAGACAATACTCTGTACTCCTCCTTCTAGAACTGTCCTCTGCTTTCGAAACAGCTGACCATTGCCTCCTACTACAGATCCTCTCCCCCTTTGGCATCAAAGACCTTGCCCTATCCTGGATCTCCTCATACCTTTCCAACCACACATTCAGCATCTCCCACTCCCACATTACCTCCTCAACCCACCCTCTCTCTGTTGGAGTCCCGCAAGGCTCTGTTCTAGGTCCCTAACTCTTCTCAATTTGAACACTTGGCCTGGGACAACTCATAAACTCCCATGGATTCTAGTACCACCTGTATGCTGACAACACTCAGATCTACCTCTCTGGCCCAGATGTCACCTCTCTGCTTTCCAGAATCTCGGAGTGTCTATCAGCCATATCCTTCTTCTTTTCCTCTCGCTTCCTCAAACTTAATGTGGACAAATCTGAACTCATCATCTTTCCTCCATCTCACAGATCTTCTTTACCTGATCTACTGTATCTATCACCATTAATGACATCACGCTTTCCCCAGTACCGGAAGTCCGCTGCCTCTGAGTAGCCCTTGGCTCTGCCCTGTCCTTCAAACCGCACATCCAACTTTTTCCACCTCCTGTCGCCTCCAGCTCAAAAATATCTCCAGAATCTGTCCCTTCCTCAACCCTCAATCTACTAAAATGCTTGTGCATACCCTCATCATCTCCTGCCTCGACTACTGCAACATCCTTTTCTATGGCCTCCCTGCTAACACCCTTGCACCTCTCCAGTCCATCCTTAATTCTTCTGCCCGACTAATTCATCTCTCTCCTCGCTACTCCGCCGCTTCTCCCCTCTGCAAATCTCTTCACTGGCTCCCATTCCCTCAGCATATTCAGTTCAAATTACTAATACTGACCTACAAAGCCATCCACAACCTGTCTCCTCCATATATCTCTGAACTAATCTCCTGATATCTTCCCTCACGTAATCCGCGGTCCTCCCAAGACCTCCTACTCTCCTCCACACTTATTCGCTCCTCACCTAATCACCTCCAAGACTTCTCCAGAATATCCCCCATCCTCTGGAATTCTCTGCCTCAACACATCCAACTATCAACCACATTCGGATCCTTCAGACTGAACCTGAAAACCCACCTCTTCAGGAAAGCCTAGAGCCTGCAATGACCCCGCTGCCTCCTCACCACCACCGGAGCTACCCCCTCACCAACACCAAAGCTGCCGCAACCATTGTCTCCTTCCCCACCATCCTGTAGAATGTAAGCCCGCAAGGGCAGGGTCCTCGCCCCTCTGTATCAGTCTGTAATTGTTAGTTTGCTTACTATAAGTGATGTCTGTAATTTTTATGTAACCCCTTCTCATGTACAGCACCATGGAATCAATGGTGCTATATTAATAAATAATAATAATAACCAGAGAGGGGTGAAGAGGTAGTGTCACACACAGGCATAGCCAGAGAGGGGTGCAGAGGTCGCATTACACACAGGAATAGCCAGAGATGGGTGCAGAGGTAGTGTTACACACAGGCATAACCAGAGATGGGTGAAGAGGTAGTGTCAAACACAGGAATAGCCAGAGAGGGGTGCAGAGGTAGTGTCACACAGAGGAATAGCCATAAATAGGTGCAGAGGTAGTGTCACACACAGGAATAGCCATAAATAGGTGCAGAGGTAGTGTCACACACAGGAATAGCCAGAGAGGGGTGCAGAGGTAGTGTCACACACAGGAATAGCCAGAGAGGGGTGCAGAGGTAGTGTCACACACAGGAATAGCCATAAATAGGTGCAGAGGTAGTGTCACACATAGGAATAGCCATAAATAGGTGCAGAGGTAGTGTCACACAGAGGAATAGCCATAAATAGGTGCAGAGGTAGTGTCACACACAGGAATAGCCATAAATAGGTGCAGAGGTAGTGTCACACACAGGAATAGCCATAAATAGGTGCAGAGGTAGTGTCACCCACAGGAATAGCCATAAATGGGTGCAGAGGTAGTGTCACACACAGGAATAGCCATAAATAGGTGCAGAGGTAGTGTCACACATAGGAATAGCCATAAATAGGTGCAGAGGTAGTGTCACACAGAGGAATAGCCATAAATAGGTGCAGAGGTAGTGTCACCCACAGGAATAGCCATAAATAGGTGCAGAGGTAGTGTCACACACAGGAATAGCCATAAATAGGTGCAGAGGTAGTGTCACACACAGGAATAGCCATAAATAGGTGCAGAGGTAGTGTCACACACAGGAATAGCCATAAATAGGTGCAGAGGTAGTGTCACCCACAGGAATAGCCATAAATGGGTGCAGAGGTAGTGTCACACACAGGAATAGCCATAAATAGGTGCAGAGGTAGTGTCACACATAGGAATAGCCATAAATAGGTGCAGAGGTAGTGTCACACACAGGAATAGCCATAAATAGGTGCAGAGGTAGTGTCACACACAGGAATAGCCATAAATAGGTGCAGAGGTAGTGTCACCCACAGGAATAGCCATAAATGGGTGCAGAGGTAGTGTCACACACAGGAATAGCCATAAATAGGTGCAGAGGTAGTGTCACACATAGGAATAGCCATAAATAGGTGCAGAGGTAGTGTCACCCACAGGAATAGCCATAAATGGGTGCAGAGGTAGTGTCACACACAGGAATAGCCATAAATAGGTGCAGAGGTAGTGTCACACATAGGAATAGCCATAAATAGGTGCAGAGGTAGTGTCACACACAGGAATAGCCATAAATAGGTGCAGAGGTAGTGTCACACACAGGAATAGCCATAAATAGGTGCAGAGGTAGTGTCACCCACAGGAATAGCCATAAATGGGTGCAGAGGTAGTGTCACACATAGGAATAGCCATAAATAGGTGCAGAGGTAGTGTCACACACAGGAATAGCCATAAATAGGTGCAGAGGTAGTGTCACACACAGGAATAGCCATAAATGGGTGCAGAGGTAGTGTCACACACAGGAATAGCCATAAATAGGTGCAGAGGTAGTGTCACCCACAGGAATAGCCATAAATGGGTGCAGATGTAGTGTCAAATGCAGGAATAGCCATAGATGGGTGTTGCATTGTGCCACAGGAACAGGACTGGCACTAGTCATCAGCAAACTTCAGCATGGGAGCTTGTGAGACCCGCTTTGACCAATGTTTCAATATGCGACATCTACCGTACCTGTGCGCATTTTGCTCACTATGTGTATGCCTGCTGTCATAGCTGTTACAGCGAATGGAGCGACCTCTGATTTAATAATTTTAATCTCTTAAAATCAAATAATAATAATAAGTCAGCAATTGTGTCAGTTGTGTTTAAGAAGCTCGATCGGGGGCCTAGATAGAAATCATGAGGCCCCATAGCAGAAGTTATCATTGCCCTACTCTAGTATGATTCCCCAACTGTATTGCCACACAGGCCATACCATGTAATGGGCCTCCATACAGTATAATGGTCTCCATACCTCTCCACTCAGTATAATGGCCCCAAGTTAACCATCCAGACTGTACAGTGGCCCCCACCAGCCCTCCAAACAGTATAATGGCCTCTACCAAGCCCTCCAAACAGCCCTCACACAGCATGATGGACCCCACAAATACCTTTGCAAGGAATAATTGCTTGCATACAGTATAATGTCCTCCAGCTGGCATCAGGACCCCCCGACTTACGGGCTCCATAGCTACCGCATGGCATGGTGGTACGCCACTGGGCTGGATATGGTGGAAGATGATTGTAGGGTGCTAATGACTTTGTCATTACAGCTAGATGTCCCACTGAAGGCCCCATGTCTACCACAATTGTACAACTAAGTGGATGGGCTTCTTATGAGAAATGCACTACAACTACAGCTTTTTCCACAAAAGAGCAAGCCCTAATACATCTCTTTTGCCTGACAAATACTAATGCATAGCTCTTTGAAGATGAGGAGCATAAACAGAAGCAAATATGGATCCATTTGGAATCTGATGCCTACATAAAGATGATGTCAGCCCTTCCGGGGAAGTATCTGTTACCGCTGTACTAGAAATAAATTCATCTAATGATCAAATGGGGTTTATATATTTTATTTTAAAACTTAGCTTCTCTTGGGCCTGACTACTTTTGTGGGCCAATTATTCCACTATCCATTATGACCAGAAATAATTTGATTTCTCATATTTGGTTGGTTAAAAAACAGCTACAAAAATGTCAGAAAACGGCACATTTCATAATTGTACTCAGTGGCGTAACAGGGGGTGAGGCTTTTTTACCTGGGTGCTTTAACAAGACGCACTTTTTTTTTATTTGAATATTTAAATTCAGGCAATGAAACAAACATCTTTAGCCAAAAACAATCTTAAAAGACTTCATTATGTTTATACTAGCCTATGTCAAGAACCACAAAAAAAAGATCAGCCAAGTACCGCCCCCTCGGAGCCTGTACTGGCCATAATACAGTGTATTCATCTTGTCTGTAAGGGTAACTAAACTTTTCAATCATTTTTAATTTGCTATAGCCCCTGTTCAATACTATTGAAACCCCCAAGATCACTTAAACCAAAGCTTTCAACATCTAGACCCATAAACTTTCTATTCTATTTCTTCCTGTGGATTCAAGGGGTTTTAGGGTCTCGGAGCCCAGATCTCTGCTCCATCAGCAGTAGCGACCAGGGACTACAAAATATCAAAAATTATTTAAAATTTTCATAAATAGCCCTTTAAACCTAGCATATATTGGCTTTTAGTGCATGTAGGGTAAAACTTGGGGGTAAAAAAAAATCCTATTCACCAAAACAGTCTTAATATGTATTTAATTGGTTTTAACATCTTTTTGAGTAAATTGATGAGTCTGCGATAAGTGTGTAAAATGCTCCTAGTCTCAAAATTATCACGTCCTAACGGTTACTTCTTTTCTCGCAGTTGGACAACCCAGACGAACAAGCCGCCCAAATAAGACGTGAACTCGATGGCCGTCTTCAAATGGCAGATCAAATTGCTCGGGTAAGACAGTTTTTTTTTACAATTTTTTTCCCGTTTACTCCTTCGACCAAAGCAAAAACGAATGTACTTTTTACAAATCAAGCCTAACCTGATCAAAACGTTGTCCTCTTTGAGCAATATTCAGGAGTAATGAACATCGTAATCGGTTGTTTTATTTAGATTATAGAGAAATTAGGGTCACGGGCCTCAATTAAAACAACACAAGCCTTAATTATCACTGTTAATGAGCAGCCGGATTTTTGGATGTCCCTTGCAATCAACCATTTCAATCCATTGTTTTGTGAAGGGCTTATAAAGAAAATATGAAGAAGGAAATCTTTAGGGTTGGTTTTCCAACTGGCCGTGACAAATTTTGACATCAACGATGGTGTTGTTTTTGACGCTATTTTTTGGTCTGGATTAAATATAATTAGATAGTGGATCTTAAGTACGCCAAAAGAATAAATAAGGGTATGTCATTTTGTTCTTACCAACTCTCCAGAAATATCAAGGAAGCTACTAATAAAATAAATTGCCTAAATTCCTGGAAGATTTGGTAAGGGCAGATGACCGTATAACTCTGACAAGTGCTATCCATGGTTTGGATGGATAGCATTCATCACCATGTTATTCTTTGGGGCCGTGTACATGTCCCGTTTTTTCTTTGGACAAAGTCGGTTCGATTAAAAAATTGCAACATGCATGATTTGCCTCCGAGAATCGGTTGTCACTCGCCCATTCAACTCTTTGGAGAAAACTGGACCGCTCTTGGATGACATCTGATTTTCACAGACTGACTTTATAAGGAAGGTGGAGAAGCTTTTTCTTTTCTCTCCACCTCTGAGAAAATGAGATCACACTCTGATCAAACTTTTAATCAGAGTCTGATCAGAGTGGGATTAGCATAATCAGACCGATTTTCTCGGATGTAGAGAAAACGGTCGTCTGCACCTACAGGAATCTCCCAGATGTCATAGAAGCCTCCCAAAACCTCCAGGAAACCCCCTGAATGCTCCAGCATAGAGTGAGACCTATTTCCAAAGGCATGATTAATGGTGGGTACATAAGGTATGATGGAGGGTGGTGGCTTTTAAAAGAGGAAAGTTTCATACTCAGGCACTTGCAAAAAGACCTAAAAGCTGGCAAATATGGGTCATTGTTTTACAATGACAAGGTATGGAATTTTCTAGCTTACTTAATGTATGAACTTTTTGTAGCTTTTAAGATCTCTGCCTGTTGTCATTTAAAAAGGACTTTTGACTAGACTTTTTTTATTGAAATTTAATTTTTTCTCTAGTTGGCGCTGAACCACTGATTCTGGAATAGTTTTTCTTTTTCTTGTATCCCTGTCCTTTCCAAAGTTACGCACTCCGGTAAAAATTGTACAAATTTTCCCTTGAGCCAACTGGGCATAGACCATAGAAGTTCTCTGTGGGCGTGTTCTTTTTCTCCTCTGATGCTGGCCAATCAAAACATAGCCACAACACAGAGACATTCCGTAGTATGCGCCCAGTTGGAAGAAGGGAAAATTTGCCCCGTCATTACCTAGGGGCATAACTCTCAAACGGAGGGGCGCACAAGGAAAAGAAAAACTGTTCTAGAATCAGTGGAGCGGCAACCAATCGAAGTAAACATGGAATTTAAATTTAGTAAAATTCCACTGAAACTTCTTTTTAATGGAAACCCTCATCGTTTACTTCAGCGGATCGAAATCTGTCCCAAATACGTGATGGACCCAGAGATATACGGACAGTTACGGTTTCCAAGCTATGTCTTCTAAAAAGCTGTGCGATGATCAGATAATCATTTTTAAATGGCCAAATATTGTCAAATATTTCTTCATCCGATTTTCTTGCGTGCAGGAACGCAAGTTTCCAAAGTTCGTTTCGAAAGAGATGGAAAATATGTACATTGAGGAGCTGAAATCTTCGGTCAACCTCTTAATGGCTAATTTGGAGAGCATGCCGGTGTCCAAGGGCGGCTCCGAATTCAAGCTCCAGAAGCTTAAGCGCAGTCACAACACATCCATCATAGACATGGGGGAAGAAAATGAAAACCAGCTTTCCAAGTCCGATGTTGTCCTGTCCTTTAGCCTAGAGGTAAGTCCTGCACCACATGGGGTATTAACGTAATTAAAATAAAACATATTAAATGTCACAAATCCAGCACAAGACGCTGGTCACTGTATTAATAATGGCGGAAAATAGCCGACCTGCATTCTTTCTAAACACGGCTCAAAATAACGCCCCACCATAGACAGCAATTTGTCTACCTTGCATTTTAAAAACAGTGCACAGGTCATGAGGCCTAACTAGACAGATGGTGTAAATGTAATAAAAATTAATCATTTTAGCTGATTTGCTTGTACCAATTAATTTCAAAGCAATCATGCATTTGGCAAAGTTCTTGAGGTCTTGCGTTATGCAATGAAACGACTTCTGGCCGGCTGCACAGTCAGGAGGAAATGTTAATCCCCATATTAGACATTTGGCACTGGTGTTCACAGCAGAAAAGTGGTACCGCCCTAGACTAAAAAGGGAGCAAATATGGAAAAAGTCTGTACATAGTGGTGTTAGTGGACAGATTAAAGGTCATTTCACCTTCCAAGATTTGGCAGAACAAGATTAGGTCACTTGCACATGAAAAAGCCATCTGCAGTCAGGTTGTCCGTGGTGCCATATGGTGGTGCATGCCACGACAGCAAAACATCTGCGTATCTCTGTATAACTGCAAAAGCCTGTACACGGAAAGTATTATCGTGTTATACAACTTGGAGGTTAAGTTCATGGTTTGTTACCCTAAGTGGCCCCATAAATGTCTCATAGGTAGAACATCACTTTTCTGCTTATAGCTTACTTGTTGATCCCATGGTTTGCAAAAAAAACATAGATAGATAGATAGATAGATAATAGATAGATAATAGAAAGATAGATAAATAGATAATAGATAGATAATAGAAAGACAGATAAATAGATAATAGATAGATAATAGATAGATAATAGATAGATAGATAAATAGATAGATAGATAGATAATAGAAAGACAGATAGATAGATAAATAGATAATAGATAGATAGATAGATAATAGATGATGGATAGATAGTTAGATAATAGATAGATAGATAGATAATAGATAGAAGATAGATGATAGATAGATAATAGATATAGATAGATAATAGATATAGATATAATAATATATAATCTTTATTTTTATATAATCTTTATTTTTTATATAGCGCTAACATATTCCGCAGCGCTTTACAGGTTGCACACATTATCTTTGCTGTCCCCGTTGGGGCTCACAATCTAAATTCCCTATCAGTATGTCTTTTGGAATGTGGGAGGAAACCGGAGTGCCCGGAGGAAACCCACGCAAACACGGAGAGAACATACAAACTCTTTGCAGATGTTGTCCTTGGATAGATAGATAATAGATAGATAATACACAGATAAAAGATAGATAGATAATAGATGGATAAATTGATAATAGATAGATAGATAGATAGATAGATAGATAGATAATAGATAGATAGATAATAGATAGATAGATAGATAGATAGATAGATAGATAGATAGATAGATAGATAGATAGATAGATAGAAAAAAAGAGAAAGGATTAGAAAGAAAGAACCAGAAAAAAAAGAAGGAACAAGAAAGAAAGAAAGAAGAGAAAGAAAGAAGAGAAAGAAAGAAAGAAAGAAAGGAATTTCACTTTAACTCCTCACCGACATATGGGGTGGGTGTATGGAGCTCTTCCCATGTGTCACAGTCAGGACGTGCCTCTAATAATCACCTCTAACAATCTATTAAATGCTGCTCTCAAACTCTGACAGTGACATTACCAGCTCGCTGGTGATCAGCCGCATGTAATGTGATCGCAGGTCGCCAATGAGTTGCTGTGAAGACCTCCATGCTTGTCATTATGGAGTTCCTTTGATACGCTGCCTGTGGCCAGGCTTCAAAGGATACCATGATTGTTGCTATATACTGCAATACTGTGGTATTCCTCTGTATAGCACAAGCTCATCGCAAGATCATGTGCAATCGCATCTTCAAGTCCCCTAAAAGAAACTACCGTAATAAATACAGGAAAAAGTAAAAAAATATATATATATATCAATATTTTAAAAAATATGAAAAAAGCAAAAAAAAAACTAAAAGTTCAAATCAACTCTTCCCTCATTAAAAATAAAGATAATAAAAAAAATCAAAAAATACACATTTATGGTATCACCGCGTTCCAAAAATCCGATCTATCAAAATATTAAAATTACCGGTAGTAATAAGTTCAATAAACTCAGTAAGTGAAAAAATAAATTCAAGAATGCCAAAATTACGTTTTTTTTCTCAGTGGAATAGCACAAAAAGTGCAGTAAAAAGTGATCAAAATGTCATATCTATTCCAAAATGGTATCAATAAAAACATCATCTCGCCGTGCAAAAAATAAGCCATCAAACAGCTCCATCACCTGAAAAATGAAAATGTTATGCGTCTCGTAAAACAGCAACACAACCTCAAAAAAAAAAATTTTTTTTCAAGCTTCTGATTTTTTTTTCACCACTAAAATAATGTAAAAACCGGACACGTTGGGTATCGCGATAATCGTACCGATGAGCAGAATCTTATTGCCAAGTCACTTTTACCACATAATGTACAGCGTAAAGGCAATTCCCCCCCAAAAAAAATTAGAATTGCGTTTTTTTCACAATTTCATCTCACTTGGAATTTTTTTTTTCATTTTTCCAGTACGTTATGTGGTAAAATGAATGGCGTCATTCAAAAGTACATCTCATCCCACAAAAACAAGTCAACATGTGTCTAGGTGGACAAAAAAAATTAAAAGTTATGGCCTTCAGAAGAAAGGGGAGGAAAAAAAAACGAAAAACAGAAATTGGCTGCGTCGTGAAGGGGTTAATCAAGAAGTTTGACAAATTGTAGATTTATATTATTATTAGCAATGTCTTTTTAATTCTCTGCAGGTTGTAATAATGGAAGTTTCAGGACTAAAATCACTGGCTCCAAATCGTATTGTATATTGCACTATGGAGGTGGAAGGAGGAGAGAAGCTGCAGACCGACCAGGCAGAAGCTTCCAAGCCAACGTGAGTAGTCACCCGAAGGAGAAACTGCGCCACAAAAAGCGACATTTCCATCCTCAGCCGTGAGCTTTGCAGAGTACAGGCCTCATCAATCATAAGGTTCTATAAAAAAAAAAGAACCTGTCATTGATCTCCATAGCAACCAATCAGAGCACAGCTTTCACTTCATAAACTGCTCCGATCAGATGAAAGCTGCGCTGTGATTGGTTGCTATGGGCAACAAAGAAAGTTTTATTTTTCGAAAATTTCGTTAAATCTGTCCAAGATACTGATGACAATTTTGCTTGTTATATTGCGGGTACTGAAGGCAGAACTTGATTGTTTGGGGTCTTGCCGCTAGGAGCACCCTCTATTCTGATTAGTCAGAATAATGTTTAAGAGTAAACCATAAAAAACTTTAAAATTGGTTCTACATGTTTTTTTGGGGGGAGGGGGGGAATTTACATTTGTGGCCAAAAGTTGAGACTGACACAAATTTTGTTTTCCACAATTTGCTGCGTCGGTGCTTTTAGATCGTTTAGTCGGATGTTTCTATGGTTGCTGAAGTATAATTATCAGGATTTCATAAGATTTTCTAATTTTATTGATCAATTCATTAAGCTTATGCGAAGACTCAGTCTTTACAGTGCTGTCAGATAGGCGAAGCGAGAGAAGAGACTCGAATGCCCGGAGATAGCAGGCGGTTCTCACACCTCCAATCCACAGGCCACAGATTAGAGACATGGTCAATCCTCCACGTGCTGAAAACCGATTTCAAGGGCTCAAAACAAACCATTTCTGATCCCTCCGGACCACAGAAAGGGTTGGAGATGGGTGGCTGAAGCTGCAGAAGAGTCCAGCTTTCTCCATGTTTTCACTTGGGCTGCCACCCCTAGTGTCTCGTGAGGGTCTAATTTGAGGTCCACCTTCATTCCTTGGAGGCAGAGTGCGGCCTACAAACGGTGTTTTCATGGTCACCAAGTCCTGTTTTATGGGCTCTTCAAAGACTCCGATATTGACATACATTGCAGCCACCCATAGGGGACGTTAGAGAGAATTTTTTTCTTACTGGCTACTGATTATGGCAGATTGCAGGGTTAGTTGGTCCTGACATTAATATTCTATAAGGATGAGATATGGTCATGCCAGATCTACTGCACACACATATACGCTACACACACACCACGTACACATCACATCACACATACGCTACACACATGCACACTACATACATACCACACATACACACAACACACACATCACACAAACATGCATCACACACACAAACCACACACATACACTACACACACCACACAAACACACATGCGCTACACGCATGAACACTACATACCAAATATACTCATAATATATACATACTACACACACCCCACACAAACATACACCACACACATCATACACTACACACAATCCACACACATACAGTACATACACCACACACTACACATACACCACACACACATACTACAAACAGACACTACACACACATTTACTATATGCACACACTACACACACACACACACACATACTGCACACACTAAACACACATATATTACAAATAGACATTAAGCACACTGCACGCACACATACTACACACACACATTGCACACATACAGTACACACACACACACTATACAGACATATTACACACACATACTGCAAATACACTCAACACTCACCACACATACACCCACACATACTACACATATTCACACATTACACAAACATACTGCAAACACACACATACAGTACAGACCATAAGTTTGGACACCCCTTCTCATTTAACGATTTTTCTGTAATTTCATGACTATGAAAATTGTAAATTTACGCTGAAGGCATCAAAACTATGAATTAACACATGTGGAATTATATACTTAACAAAATCATGTGAAACAACTGAAAATATGTCTAATATTCTAGGTTCTTCAAAGTAGCCACCTTTTGCTTTGATGACTGCTTTGCACACTCTTGGCATTCTCTTCAAGAGGTAGTCACCGGGAATGGTTTTCACTTCACAGGTGTGCTTTGTCAGGTTTAATAAGTGGTATTTCTTGCCTTATAAATGGGGTTGGGACCATCAGTTGTGTTGAGCAGAAGTCTGGTGGATACACAGCTGATAGTCCTACTGAGTAGACTGTTAGAATTTGTATTATGACAAGAAAAAAGCAGCTAAGTAAAGAAAAACGAGTGGCCATCATTACTTTAAGAAATGAAGGTCAGTCAGTCTGAAAAATTGGGAAAACTTTGAAAGTGTCCCCAAGTGCAGTGGCAAAAACCATCAAGCGCTACAAAGAAACTGGCTCACATGAGGACCACCCCAGTAAAGGAAGACCAAGAGTCACCTCTGCTTCTGAGGATAAGTTTATCCGAGTCACCAGCCTCAGAAATCGCAGGTTAACAGCAGCTCAGATTAGAGACCAGGTCAATGCCACACAGAGTTCTAGCAGCAAACACATCTGTACAATAACTGTTAAGAGGAGACTTTGTGCAGCAGGCCTTCATGGTAAAATAGCTGCTAGGAAACCACTGCTAAGGACAGGCAACAAGCAGAAGAGACTTGTTTGAGCTAAAGGACGCAAGGAATGGACATTAGACCAGTGAAAATCTGTGCATTGGTCTGATGAGTACAAATTTGAGATTTTGGGTTCCAACCACCGTGTCTTTGTGCGACACAAAAAAGGTGAACGGATGGACTCTACATGTCTGGTTCCCACCGTGAAGCATGGAGGAGGAGGAGGTGTGATGGTGTGGGGGTGCTTTGCTGGTGACACTGTTGGGGATTTATTCAAAATTGAAGGCATACTGAACCAGCATGGCTACCACAGCATCTTGCAGCGGCATGCTATTCCATCCGGTTTGCGTTTAGTTGGACCATCATTTATTTTTCAACAGGACAATGACCCCAAACACAACTCCAGGCTGTGTAAGGACTATTTGACCAAGAAGGAGAGTGATGGGATGCTACACCAGATGACCTGGCCTCCACAGTCACCAGACCTGAACCCAATCGAGATAGTTTGGGGTGAGCTGGACCGCAGAGTGAAGGCAAAAGGGCCAACAAGTGCTAAGCATCTCTGGGAACTCCTTCAAGATTGTTGGAAGACCATTCCCGGTGACTACCTCCTGAAGCTCATCAAGAGAATGCCAAGAGTGTGCAAAGCAGTCATCAAAGCAAAAGGTGGCTACTTTGAAGAACCTAGAATATAAGACATATTTTCAGATGTTTCACACTTTTTTGTTAAGTATATAATTCCACATGGGTTAATTCATAGTTTTGATGACTTCAGTGTTAATATACAATTTTTATAGTCATGAAAATGGGGAAAAATCTTTAAATGAGAAGGTATGTCCAAACTTTCGGTCTGTACTTTACTACAAATAGACATTACGCATACTACACACACACATACTACACACACATTGCACACATACAGTATACACACAATATACAGACATATACATACATACTGCAAACACACACTACACACGCACCACACACACACACATATACTACACATATACAGTGGGGCAAAAAAGTATTTAGTCAGTCAGCAATAGTGCAAGTTCCACCACTTAAAAAGATGAGAGGCGTCTGTAATTTACATCATAGGTAGACCTCAACTATGGGAGACAAACTGAGAAAAAAAAATCCAGAAAATCACATTGTCTGTTTTTTTAACAATTTATTTGCATATTATGGTGGAAAATAAGTATTTGGTCAGAAACAAAATTTCATCTCAATACTTTGTAATATATCCTTTGTTGGCAATGACAGAGGTCAAACGTTTTCTGTAAGTCTTCACAAGGTTGCCACACACTGTTGTTGGTATGTTGGCCCATTCCTCCATGCAGATCTCCTCTAGAGCAGTGATGTTTTTGGCTTTTCGCTTCGCAACACGGACTTTCAACTCCCTCCAAAGGTTTTCTATAGGGTTGAGATCTGGAGACTGGCTAGGCCACTCCAGGACCTTGAAATGCTTCTTACGAAGCCACTCCTTCGTTGCCCTGGCGGTGTGCTTTGGATCATTGTCATGTTGAAAGACCCAGCCACGTTTCATCTTCAATGCCCTTGCTGATGGAAGGAGGTTTCCACTCAAAATCTCACGATACATGGCCCCATTCATTCTTTCATGTACACGGATCAGTCGTCCTGGCCCCTTTGCAGAGAAACAGCCCCAAAGCATGATGTTTCCGCCACCATGCTTTACAGTAGGTATGGTGTTTGATGGATGCAACTCAGTATTCTTTTTCCTCCAAACACGACAAGTTGTGTTTCTACCAAACAGTTCCAGTTTGGTTTCATCAGACCATAGGACATTCTCCCAAAACTCCTCTGGATCATCCAAATGCTCTCTAGCAAACTTCAGACGGGCCCGGACATGTACTGGCTTAAGCAGTGGGACACGTCTGGCACTGCAGGATCTGAGTCCATGGTGGCGTAGTGTGTTACTTATGGTAGGCCTTGTTACATTTGTCCCAGCTCTCTGCAGTTCATTCACTAGGTCCCCCCGCGTGGTTCTGGGATTTTTGCTCACCGTTCTTGTGATCATTCTGACCCCACGGGGTGGGATTTTGCGTGGAGCCCCAGATGGAGGGAGATTATCAGTGGTCTTGTATGTCTTCCATTTTCTAATTATTGCTCCCACTGTTGATTTCTTCACTCCAAGCTGGTTGGCTATTGCAGATTCAGTCTTCCCAGCCTGGTGCAGGGCTACAATTTTGTTTCTGGTGTCCTTTGACAGCTCTTTGGTCTTCACCATAGTGGAGTTTGGAGTCAGACTGTTTGAGGGTGTGCACAGGTGTCTTTTTATACTGATAACAAGTTTAAACAGGTGCCATTACTACAGGTAATGAGTGGAGGAAAGAGGAGACTCTTAAAGAAGAAGTTACAGGTCTGTGAGAGCCAGAAATCTTGATTGTTTGTTTCTGACCAAATACTTATTTTCCACCATAATATGCAAATAAATTGTTAAAAAAACAGACAATGTGATTTTCTGGATTTTTTTTTCTCAGTTTGTCTCCCATAGTTGAGGTCTACCTATGATGTAAATTACAGACGCCTCTCATCTTTTTAAGTGGTGGAACTTGCACTATTGCTGACTGACTAAATACTTTTTTGCCCCACTGTACACACATGCTACATCACACACACACACATTAGAATACAAATTACTCACAATTCAATCACATTTTTACAGCTAATTTAATCAGTTTTATGAAGTGGAGGAAGGAAATATTGGAAATATCTGCTGTAAATAGCCCAATGTTGTGAATATCTGTCGGCCATCAACATCACAGGGCAGAAAGTTCGCCAAGTACAAAATCTTTCTAGATTTTTTTCGCATAGAGTAGGAGACATCATGAGCCGCAGCTAACCACGCTCTTCCATCTGCCGACTCATCCGTTCCACGTTGAAGAGCCCTCCACCAGTCTCTTCTTTCAGAATAAATGTCTCGACTGACATTTTATAGCAATAAAATCAGGAGCAGATTTTAGTCCGTATTTCCCGATACAATCCTGAACAAATATAAAACTAATAAAACAATTAGCGTTGTCTTTAATAATGACAAAATGTTTGCTTTTGCAAAAGGTTAACTCTGTTATAATTACAGCAATCAAGATAATTGCTGGTATAACTTCACATTTTATTGCTTTCCTTCTTAACCCTTTTCGGGGGGGAAGCGGAAAACTCTGCCTGGCCTTTGAAAATAACAACTGTTCTATTGAGAATCTGTCATATATCTTGACAGTCCCAACTGCTGCTCTAGCGGTATGCATAATGCTGTCTTTTATTCTGATATTTTATATACAATATTAATTTTGCTGGGTTTTTCTATGTTTTTTTTTTGGCTTCTTCCTATATACTAATGAATTACGACTAATCCTAAGATTCCTGACTCCATGGTTCACATGGACGCTCCACTAATATAAATGAATATAGTGTAATGCACCAGTTCTCCTGCGGAGGCGCCAGAGAAAAATTAAACACTTCTTGCTGAATTCCTGGTGCTATGATAACCTTTCTTGGAGATAGTTAATTATTATTGTTTGTTCAAGCCCCATGAAAAATATGTTGGCACCATATAAATCAGATTATTATAGCTGGCATGTTTCCTTGATGAACTTGCCTAATTTGTGCATTAATTATAAATGCTTGGCAAAATAGCTGCAGAATAAATCGTACACGGACATTTTACACGTTAGTCTTGATGAATTGTGTACTAGAATAAAATGCGTCAAATTCCTTCAAAGATGCGCGCCTCTTACTGAATTTGGTGAGTCTTTAAATTGCCGCACACCTCCGTAAAAATGGTTGCTCCACTTATGGACTGCAGCACATTTCTGTCGTAATTTGCACCACTTTTGTGTCTGGAGATGTCTATGCTATATTTTGATTTTTATGGCTACCCGGTGATTTTCACTCCTATTTGGCAGCCCATTAAGAGTTTTGCTAGAATGTTGTTATGTTGTATATTTTATGAGAAATCAGAGTCCTTAACCCGATGTAAGAAAAGATAACGGTAGCCTATCGGTAAAAATGTGTGCCGACACGCAACAGCAAATTCTCAATTCTCCTGCAGTTCCACCTCATACGGAAATTAAGCATTGCAATTGATAGTTCTTAGATCAGTAGGGGTCAGTATTGGGACCTGTTCTCTTCAACATATTCATTAATGATCTGGTAGAAGGTTTACACAGTAAAATATCGATATTTGCAGATGATACAAAACTATGTAAAGCAGTTAATACAAGAGAAGATAGTATTCTGCTACAGATGGATCTGGATAAGTTGGAAACTTGGGCTGAAAGGTGGCAGATGAGGTTTAACAATGATAAATGTAAGGTTATACACATGGGAAGAAGGAATCAATATCACCATTACACACTGAATGGGAAACCACTGGGTAAATCTGACAGGGAGAAGGACTTGGGGATCCTAGTTAATGATAAACTTACCTGGAGCAGCCAGTGCCAGGCAGCAGCTGCCAAGGCAAACAGGATCATGGGGTGCATTAAAAGAGGTCTGGATACACATGATGAGAGCATTATACTGCCTCTGTACAAATCCCTAGTTAGACCGCACATGGCGTACTGTGTCCAGTTTTGGTCACCGGTGCTCAGGAAGGATAGAATGGAACTAGAGAGAGTACAAAGGAGGGCAACAAAATTAATAAAGGGGATGGGAGAACTACAATACCCAGATAGATTAGCGAAATTAGGATTATTTAGTCTAGAAAAAAGACGACTGAGGGGCGATCTAATAACCATGTATAAGTATATAAGGGGACAATACAAATATCTCGCTGAGGATCTGTTTATACCAAGGAAGGTGACGGGCACAAGGGGGCATTCTTTGCGTCTGGAGGAGAGAAGGTTTTTCCACCAACATAGAAGAGGATTCTTTACTGTTAGGGCAGTGAGAATCTGGAATTACTTGCCTGAGGAGGTGGTGATGGCGAACTCAGTCGAGGGGTTCAAGAGAGGCCTGGATGTCTTCCTGGAGCAGAACAATATTGTATCATACAATTAGGTTCTGTAGAAGGACGTAGATCTGGGTATTTATTATGATGGAATATAGGCTGAACTGGATGGACAAATGTCTTTTTTCGGCCTTACTAACTATGTTACTATGTTACTATGTAGATGGGTCTTTCAGGACTTATATTTTGATGACCTATCCTTAAAGAGGTTGTCCAGTGAAAATAGGTTATCACGTATCCGCGGGAGAGTTGATAACTTCTTGATTGGTGGAGTATGAGTGTTGAGACCCGCACCGATCAGCTGAATGATGCACTTCTATCAGCGGCAGGTCAGACGCCTGTTGCTCCATTGCTCCTCTATAAAGCTCCCTGGAACAGCCAAGCACAACGCCTGGAAGCTCCTTAGGTAATGAGTGGTGTTCTAGCATCCCATTCTAACAGGAATAAACAGGGAAATAAAATCCTGTTGGGAGCAACGATCAACAAATTGGTGAGAGCTCAAAATATTGATTCCGAATTCTAGAATGTTAGAGTTGGAAGGGACCTCCAGGGTCATCGTGTCTAACCTCCTGCTCAATGCAGGAGTCACTAAACCATCTCAGACAGATGTCTGCCCGGCCTCTGTTTGAAGACTTCCATTGAAGGAGCACTCACCACCCCTCGTGTTCCACTCATTGATCACCCTCACTGTCAAAACGTTTTTTCTAATATCTAATCTGATGTATTAACTGAATCATACAGTCTAGATCACGTGAAGTCATTATTGCCCTCTACTCCTCCTTGGTCAGACCTCATGTGGAATACTGTGTCCAGTTTTGGGCACAACATTTTAAAAAAGACATCAACAATCTGGTGCAAGTTCAGAGAAAAGTGAGCAGAATGGTGACCGGTCTACAAACCATGTCCTATGAGGAACGGTTACAGGATTTGGGAATGTTTAGCTTGCAAAAAAGTAGACTGAGAGGAGACATAATAGCTGTCTACAAATATCTCAAGGGCTGTCACATTTTAGAAGGATCATCTTTATTCTCATTTGCACAAGGAAAGACTAGAAGCAATGGGATGAAACTGAATGGGAGGAGACACAGATTAGATATTAGAAATTTTTTTTTGACAGTTAGTGTGATCAATGAGTGGAACAGGCTGCCACGAGAGGTGGTGAGTTTTCTTTCGATGGAAGTCTTCAAACAGAGGCTGGACAGACATCTGTCTGACATGGTTTAGTGAATCCTACTTTGACCAGGGAGTTGGACCAGATACCCCAGGAGGTCCCTTCCAACGCTTTCATTCTATGATTCTATGATTAATCTGTATCTTCTCCTTGGACCTCATTGATCTGATTTTGATGACCCATCCTAAAAATAAGTCCTGAAATCCTGGAAAGAAACCCCTTCAATAAGGCTATCGTAATGAAAAACACCTTAATGGGATGCCTTTGGAAATGAATTTGATAAACCAAATAGCCCCTTTAATTCCATATGTGTGGAAATGCAACCCAAAATAGAAAAAGAAGGTAAAAGATACAGTTTAGAAGAAATCTTTGTTTTTCAAATGAATTTTTTAGGCACAGGATTAATAGTCAAAGATTAGTCAGCACTGCGCTGCAGCTTCGAGAGCCAAAGGCACAACCTCGATTTCCCTGATGAGACGTTTCTACTGATCAGGCCTCGGGCAAATTCTCAAAGATCCTCCTTGTAGCAGTTCCCCGTAGAAGCCATCGGCAGTGAAAAAGTTCATTTGTTGCTGTAACATTACGCCTGGAGATCAAATGGGAGGAATTTGTGAACAACAGCCTGTGTTAAATAGAAACGCGTGATCTGCCAATAGACTACAGGCTCGGCAACCAAAGTGACTCATAAAAGCTGACGGATTTGTGTGGAGGTTTTTGCTGGCTCATGTTCTGCATATCAGGCAGCGGCATGCTGCATAGTGCTCGATAAATCTTACCGTGGCAAATATGATTGAGGTCATTTTTGTTTGGATGCCGGTGAAGCTAATCTAATTGCTGCAGATACTAGAGCTTACTTATCAAGGGAAGCGGAGGAGCATCAGTTTATAAGAACATAGATTGTTCTTTTCCTTAGACTTTAGGCTTGTTCCGGTCCAGTTTCCAACATTGGGTGACCTTCCTGGAATTCTCTATAGGGGTCCTGGTCCTTGTACCCTCACTGATGGCTCAAAAGACCACGTCAAAGTGCACAGCTCAGAAATGCAAAGCCCGGATTCGACAGAAAGTCGTTTCGGAGCGGTCTTTTGAGCAATTTGTGGAAGCCTCAAAACTAGAGTTGAGCAAATTTTTGAAAATTTGGTTTGGATTACGATCGACGGTGAATGTAGTATTTGCAATATTCGCCGAAAACATCCAGACGTCACAGGAGTCAATGGGAGTTGAAATGACCGAATATGCTCGGACCCCATCTTCAAACATAAATTCGGCACGAATAGGTTACCAATACAGCACAAATATGGCAAATTCAGATTCGATCATTTCCAAACAAATTCGCTCATCTCTATTCAAGACCTGGATCTCGGCCGATCTGCAGGGAATTTAGGGGTCTAAAAAAGATTTATTAAAAACTTAAGTTACAGTGTTTGACAACACCAACAGTCCTACATGGCCAACGCTCTCTTCTGATGGAATATTTCAGAGACACAGTTTTAGAACCAGTCGATGTCCCAGTGATCGGACCCCACCAATTTGCATCGTATCACCTAATCACTTGGATAGGTGATAGACTTTGAATTAAATGTTGGGAATAACCCTTTAAGGAGAGTTCCTCTTTAGGACTCCTTGTTAGTGTCATCGATGATTGTAGTCAACC
Source organism: Ranitomeya imitator (assembly GCF_032444005.1). Classification (NCBI taxonomy): domain Eukaryota; kingdom Metazoa; phylum Chordata; class Amphibia; order Anura; family Dendrobatidae; genus Ranitomeya; species Ranitomeya imitator. The sequence continues at coordinate 25,930,478 of NC_091289.1, forward strand.
AGGAACCCTTTGAGGTGCCCTATCAGTGCTGTAAGGGTCAGTTCTGAAGGCTTTTCAGTGTAGCTATAGGGATTTTGTTGAGATTGAGGATGGTAAAAGCCCCTCTGCCAAGTAATCTTCAGTTAGTCGCGCCAAACACTCTATTAGTCGCATGGGGTCAATGGTTTCATATCGAAAAATAAACAACATATATTTAAAATGAATTTTTACTTTATTTAGAAACTTATGGTACAACATCTTAACTAAACTATAATATAAAAGTTATAGCAATTCAAAAAATGTAAACATCTACGATGAAAAAACAAGTAATTATTAATCAGCACAAGAATCATATATCCTCTTATGGTGCTCACGGCACAAATATTTCTAGTGGTTATGACATTTGATTTTGTTTTTTCGGACACTAGATCTCACACAAAAATGGCATCGACCTTCGACAAGACCAAAAAAGTACTATACTATTAGTTACACAGGGTCTGTTGGACCCCAAGTACGTTCGTGTAGTTGACGCCTCATCTCGCTATGCACGAGGAAGGAGGAAGTAGCTACCGAAACGGACGGTTACACCTAACTTCCAAATTAGCAGAAATATGATGAAAACAAACTTGCTTGGGGTCCAATAGATGTGACACGCCTAATTAAAGAGGACGTAAGTAGTATAAATAGTTCCCGGTAAGTTGGAGCCGGTTAAAAGGTGGCATAAGAGCTTTAAAAAGCATTCTCATCCAAATTTATATCCTCTTAATATATTGAAGTCATCATATTATATAGCTCTGTGTACTTACAATTGCTCATTTTGCCTTTCTACCCAACTAATTCTTTTCTTTTCCATTCGGTCTATGACATCTCGTGATTAATAATGGACTACCTAAATCCTTCTAAACTCTATGTAGAAACAGGAGGTCAATTTTCCCTGCATGAGTCAAGAGTCACTGCAAAAGTCCATGACATTAGGGAGGGAGAAGCTGGGTCAGCAGTTGAAGAGGGGAATGATAAATGTAGAGACAAGAGACTTCCTGTTTCTACATAGAACAGAAAAAAGAGAACAATTAACTGGGTGGAAAGGCAAAATTAGCAATTGTAAGTACACAGTGCTGTATAATATGATGAGTGCAATAAATTAAGAGGATAAAACGTTGATGGAAGCACTTCTTTAAAGTTACACCTTTGTTGCTACTTATCTGGCATAGTCTCATTGAATTCTGCACTCTTTTTTAATGGGTTTTCTGACTCTTTGAAAAAAAAAACAGCAGTAAATGCTGTGAAATAACAAAAAAAATAGCATAACCTCTTTGAATTTCCACCAATTCAGTGCAGATGCTCCAGCGATCCTCGCCATCTTTTTTTTGTCTACAAGCCACAGTCGCAAAGAGAGAAGGTAGGAACTGATAGAGCATCTGCACCAGATTGGTGGGAATTCAAAGAGGTCGGAGGATTGAAAATGTAACCCTCCCCCCTCCTTGGAAACCTTCAAAAATATTATAAATCCCCTTTTAAACAAAAAAAATAAAAACCAACGCGTAAATAATGCAGTGCAAAAAAAAGTAAGTGACAAATTCATATCAACTACATCTATGGAAAGGCTGTAACAATAAAACGTCACCAGGACGCGCATCGGAGGAAGCGTTCTGCCGCTCAATGAGCGCTATAAAACAGATAGGTCAGTAAGGGGTTAATAATTCCTGTCCATCCCATATCCACTCATTATACTCAGAAATTAAGTCATTCCATTAGGGATCTGACCCTATAATGGATCTCCGCAGCCGTTGAGTGGGATACCCGTCCCGAACGTCATTGACGATGACATTGAGACTCAAGGTGGTTTATTTATAGAGCTCTCAGGACGGCAGGAGGGTTTTTCTTTTTCAATCAGCTCTTTTCTGTGTTGGCAGCGGCAGCCGGACGAAGCTCCATCTTCTGGTAGTGGCCACTGTAGGGTACTGCACCTCCTATTGATTTGAATAGGAGGCTGATGTGCAGTACCCTTCCACAGCCACTAACAGAAGATGGGGCAACTCCGCAATTGAGCAGTTCTGGCTGGAAGCCACCGCCGTAGTCACCTAGAAAAGCTGATCGGTGACGGACCCCGACCGATCAGATATTAATGACCTATCCTGAGGATAGGCCAACAATGATAAAGTAGTGGACAACCTCTTTAAGGGATTATCTTACCTTGACAATTTATGTTTTCCTGGAGTAAATATTTTTTACAAAGCGTAGGTCTCCAATTTGGACCCCTCTATGAGCCAGACATGACCAATCCATGTGTTACACTGACAGCCATTTATTTAGAAAGGATCTGTCACTTGCAATAAATATATAATTATTACCCTGGTGGGACGAGCCATATAGTTAACCTTCACCAGTCATTTAAAAGGGGCCTGTGACTTGCCATAAATATATAATTATTACCCTGGTGGGACGAGCCATATAGTTAACCTTCACCATGTCATTTAAAAGGGACCTGTCACTTGCCATAAATATATAATTATTACCCTGGTGGGACGAGCCATATAGTTAACCTTCACCATGTCATTTAAAAGGGGCCTGTCACTTGCCATAAATATATAATTATTACCCTGGTGGGACGAGCCATATAGTTAACCTTCACCAGTCATTTAAAAGGCACCTGTCACTTGCCATAAATATATAATTATTACCCTGGTGGGACGAGCCATATAGTTAACCTTCACCAGTCATTTAAAAGGGGCCTGTGACTTGCCATAAATATATAATTATTACCCTGGTGGGACGAGACATATAGTTAACCTTCACCAGTCATTTAAAAGGGACCTGTCACTTGCCATAAATATATAATTATTACCCTGGTGGGACGAGCCATATAGTTAACCTTCACCAGTCATTTAAAAGGCACCTGTCACTTGCCATAAATATATAATTATTACCCTGGTGAGACGAGCCTTATATTTAACCTTCACCAGTCATTTAAAAGGGACCTGTCACTTGCCATAAATATATAATTATTACCCTGGTGGGACGAGACATATAGTTAACCTTCACCAGTCATTTAAAAGGGGCCTGTCACTTGCCATAAATATATAATTATTACCCTGGTGGGACGAGCCGTATAGTTAACCTTCACCAGTCATTTAAAAGGCACCTGTCACTTGCCATAAATATATAATTATTACCCTGGTGAGACGAGCCATATAGTTAACCTTCACCATGTCATTTAAAAGGCACCTGTCACTTGCCATAAATATATAATTATTACCCTGGTGGGACGATCCATATAGTTAATCTTCACCAGTCATTTAAAAGGGACCTGTCACTTGCCATAAATATATAATTATTACCCTGGTGAGACGAGCCATATAGTTAACCTTCACCAGTCATTTAAAAGGGACCTGTCACTTGCCATAAATATATAATTATTACCCTGGTGGGACGAGACATATAGTTAACCTTCACCAGTCATTTAAAAGGGGCCTGTCACTTGCCATAAATATATAATTATTACCCTGGTGGGACGAGCCATATAGTTAACCTTCACAAGTCATTTAAAAGAGACCTGTCACTTGCCATAAATATATAATTATTACCCTGGTGGGACGGGCCTTATATTTAACCTTCACCAGTCATTTAAAAGGGACCTGTCACTTGCCATAAATATATAATTATTACCCTGGTGGGACGGGCCTTATAGTTAACCTTCACCAGTCATTTAAAAGGGACCTGTCACTTGCCATAAATATATAATTATTACCCTGGTGGGACGGGCCTTATAGTTAACCTTCACCAGTCATTTAAAAGGGACCTGTCACTTGCCATAAATATATAATTATTACCCTGGTGGGACGGGCCTTATATTTAACCTTCACCAGTCATTTAAAAGGGACCTGTCACTTGCCATAAATATATAATTATTACCCTGGTGGGACGAGCCATATAGTTAACCTTCACCAGTCATTTAAAAGGGACCTGTCACTTGCCATAAATATATAATTATTACCCTGGTGGGACGAGCCATATAGTTAACCTTCACCAGTCATTTAAAAGGGGCCTGTCACTTGCCATAAATATATAATAATTACCCTGGTGGGACGAGCCATATAGTTAACCTTCACAAGTCATTTAAAAGAGACCTGTCACTTGCCATAAATATATAATTATTACCCTGGTGGGACGGGCCTTATATTTAACCTTCACCAGTCATTTAAAAGGGACCTGTCACTTGCCATAAATATATAATTATTACCCTGGTGGGACGGGCCTTATAGTTAACCTTCACCAGTCATTTAAAAGGGACCTGTCACTTGCCATAAATATATAATTATTACCCTGGTGGGACGGGCCTTATAGTTAACCTTCACCAGTCATTTAAAAGGGACCTGTCACTTGCCATAAATATATAATTATTACCCTGGTGGGACGGGCCTTATATTTAACCTTCACCAGTCATTTAAAAGGGACCTGTCACTTGCCATAAATATATAATTATTACCCTGGTGGGACGAGCCATATAGTTAACCTTCACCAGTCATTTAAAAGGGACCTGTCACTTGCCATAAATATATAATTATTACCCTGGTGGGACGAGCCATATAGTTAACCTTCACCAGTCATTTAAAAGGGGCCTGTCACTTGCCATAAATATATAATTATTACCCTGGTGGGACGGGCCTTATAGTTAACCTTCACCAGTCATTTAAAAGGCACCTGTCACTTGCCATAAATATATAATTATTACCCTGGTGGGACGGGCCTTATAGTTAACCTTCACCAGTCATTTAAATGGCACCTGTCACTTGCCATAAATATATAATTATTACCCTGGTGGGACGGGCCTTATATTTATCCTTCACCAGTCATTTAAAAGGGACCTGTCACTTGCCATAAATATATAATTATTACCCTGGTGGGACGAGCCATATAGTTAACCTTCACCAGTCATTTAAAAGGGACCTGTCACTTGCCATAAATATATAATTATTACCCTGGTGGGACGAGCCATATAGTTAACCTTCACCAGTCATTTAAAAGGGACCTGTCACTTGCCATAAATATATAATTATTACCCTGGTGGGACGGGCCTTATATTTATCCTTCACCAGTCATTTAAAAGGGACCTGTCACTTGCCATAAATATATAATTATTACCCTGGTGGGACGAGCCATATAGTTAACCTTCACCAGTCATTTAAAAGGGACCTGTCACTTGCCATAAATATATAATTATTACCCTGGTGGGACGAGCCATATAGTTAACCTTCACCAGTCATTTAAAAGGGGCCTGTCACTTGCCATAAATATATAATTATTACCCTGGTGGGACGAGCCATATATTTAAGCTTCACCAGTCATTTAAAAGGGACCTGTCACTTGCCATAAATATATAATTATTACCCTGGTGGGACGAGCCATATAGTTAACCTTCACCAGTCATTTAAAAGGGGCCTGTCACTTGCCATAAATATATAATTATTACCCTGGTGGGACGAGCCATATAGTTAACCTTCACCAGTCATTTAAAAGGGACCTGTCACTTGCCATAAATATATAATTATTACCCTGGTGGGACGAGCCATATAGTTAACCTTCACCAGTCATTTAAAAGAGACCTGTCACTTGCCATAAATATATAATTATTACCCTGGTGGGACGATCCATATAGTTAACCTTCACCAGTCATTTAAAAGGGACCTGTCACTTGCCATAAATATATAATTATTACCCTGGTGGGACGAGCCATATAGTTAACCTTCACCAGTCATTTAAAAGGGACCTGTCACTTGCCATAAATATATAATTATTACTCTGGTGGGACGGGCCTTATATTTAACCTTCACCAGTCATTTAAAAGGGACCTGTCACTTGCCATAAATATATAATTATTACCCTGGTGGGACGAGCCATATAGTTAACCTTCACCAGTCATTTAAAAGGCACCTGTCACTTGCCATAAATATATAATTATTACTCTGGTGGGACGAGACATATAGTTAACCTTCACCAGTCATTTAAAAGGGACCTGTCACTTGCCATAAATATATAATTATTACTCTGGTGGGACGAGACATATAGTTAACCTTCACCAGTCATTTAAAAGGGACCTGTCACTTGCCATAAATATATAATTATTACTCTGGTGGGACGAGACATATAGTTAACCTTCACCAGTCATTTAAAAGGGACCTGTCACTTGCCATAAATATATAATTATTACTCTGGTGGGACGGGCCTTATATTTAACCTTCACCAGTCATTTAAAAGGGACCTGTCACTTGCCATAAATATATAATTATTACCCTGGTGGGACGATCCATATAGTTAACCTTCACCAGTCATTTAAAAGGGACCTGTAACTTGCCATAAATATATAATTATTACCCTGGTGGGACGGGCCTTATATTTAACCTTCACCAGTCATTTAAAAGGGACCTGTCACTTGCCATAAATATATAATTATTACCCTGGTGGGACGGGCCTTATAGTTAACCTTCACCAGTCATTTAAAAGGGACCTGTCACTTGCCATAAATATATAATTATTACCCTGGTGGGACGGGCCTTATAGTTAACCTTCACCAGTCATTTAAAAGGGACCTGTCACTTGCCATAAATATATAATTATTACCCTGGTGGGACGGGCCTTATATTTAACCTTCACCAGTCATTTAAAAGGGACCTGTCACTTGCCATAAATATATAATTATTACCCTGGTGGGACGAGCCATATAGTTAACCTTCACCAGTCATTTAAAAGGGACCTGTCACTTGCCATAAATATATAATTATTACCCTGGTGGGACGAGCCATATAGTTAACCTTCACCAGTCATTTAAAAGGGGCCTGTCACTTGCCATAAATATATAATTATTACCCTGGTGGGACGGGCCTTATAGTTAACCTTCACCAGTCATTTAAAAGGCACCTGTCACTTGCCATAAATATATAATTATTACCCTGGTGGGACGGGCCTTATAGTTAACCTTCACCAGTCATTTAAATGGCACCTGTCACTTGCCATAAATATATAATTATTACCCTGGTGGGACGGGCCTTATATTTATCCTTCACCAGTCATTTAAAAGGGACCTGTCACTTGCCATAAATATATAATTATTACCCTGGTGGGACGAGCCATATAGTTAACCTTCACCAGTCATTTAAAAGGGACCTGTCACTTGCCATAAATATATAATTATTACCCTGGTGGGACGAGCCATATAGTTAACCTTCACCAGTCATTTAAAAGGGACCTGTCACTTGCCATAAATATATAATTATTACCCTGGTGGGACGGGCCTTATATTTATCCTTCACCAGTCATTTAAAAGGGACCTGTCACTTGCCATAAATATATAATTATTACCCTGGTGGGACGAGCCATATAGTTAACCTTCACCAGTCATTTAAAAGGGACCTGTCACTTGCCATAAATATATAATTATTACCCTGGTGGGACGAGCCATATAGTTAACCTTCACCAGTCATTTAAAAGGGGCCTGTCACTTGCCATAAATATATAATTATTACCCTGGTGGGACGAGCCATATATTTAAGCTTCACCAGTCATTTAAAAGGGACCTGTCACTTGCCATAAATATATAATTATTACCCTGGTGGGACGAGCCATATAGTTAACCTTCACCAGTCATTTAAAAGGGGCCTGTCACTTGCCATAAATATATAATTATTACCCTGGTGGGACGAGCCATATAGTTAACCTTCACCAGTCATTTAAAAGGGACCTGTCACTTGCCATAAATATATAATTATTACCCTGGTGGGACGAGCCATATAGTTAACCTTCACCAGTCATTTAAAAGAGACCTGTCACTTGCCATAAATATATAATTATTACCCTGGTGGGACGATCCATATAGTTAACCTTCACCAGTCATTTAAAAGGGACCTGTCACTTGCCATAAATATATAATTATTACCCTGGTGGGACGAGCCATATAGTTAACCTTCACCAGTCATTTAAAAGGGACCTGTCACTTGCCATAAATATATAATTATTACTCTGGTGGGACGGGCCTTATATTTAACCTTCACCAGTCATTTAAAAGGGACCTGTCACTTGCCATAAATATATAATTATTACCCTGGTGGGACGATCCATATAGTTAACCTTCACCAGTCATTTAAAAGGGACCTGTCACTTGCCATAAATATATAATTATTACCCTGGTGGGACGAGCCATATAGTTAACCTTCACCAGTCATTTAAAAGGCACCTGTCACTTGCCATAAATATATAATTATTACTCTGGTGGGACGAGACATATAGTTAACCTTCACCAGTCATTTAAAAGGGACCTGTCACTTGCCATAAATATATAATTATTACTCTGGTGGGACGAGACATATAGTTAACCTTCACCAGTCATTTAAAAGGGACCTGTCACTTGCCATAAATATATAATTATTACTCTGGTGGGACGAGACATATAGTTAACCTTCACCAGTCATTTAAAAGGGACCTGTCACTTGCCATAAATATATAATTATTACTCTGGTGGGACGGGCCTTATATTTAACCTTCACCAGTCATTTAAAAGGGACCTGTCACTTGCCATAAATATATAATTATTACCCTGGTGGGACGATCCATATAGTTAACCTTCACCAGTCATTTAAAAGGGACCTGTAACTTGCCATAAATATATAATTATTACCCTGGTGGGACGAGCCATATAGTTAACCTTCACCAGTCATTTAAAAGGCACCTGTCACTTGCCATAAATATATAATTATTACTCTGGTGGGACGGGCCTTATATTTAACCTTCACCAGTCATTTAAAAGGGACCTGTCACTTGCCATAAATATATAATTATTACCCTGGTGGGACGATCCATATAGTTAACCTTCACCAGTCATTTAAAAGGGACCTGTCACTTGCCATAAATATATAATTATTACCCTGGTGGGACGATCCATATAGTTAACCTTCACCAGTCATTTAAAAGGGACCTGTCACTTGCCATAAATATATAATTATTACCCTGGTGGGACGAGCCATATAGTTAACCTTCACCAGTCATTTAAAAGGGACCTGTCACTTGCCATAAATATATAATTATTACCCTGGTGGGACGAGCCGTACAGTTAACCTTCACCAGTCATTTAAAAGGGACCTGTCACTTGCCATAAATATATAATTATTACTCTGGTGGGACGAGCCTTATATTTAACCTTCACCAGTCATTTAAAAGGGACCTGTCACTTGCCATAAATATATAATTATTACCCTGGTGGGACGAGCCGTACAGTTAACCTTCACCAGTCATTTAAAAGGGACCTGTCACTTGCCATAAATATATAATTATTACTCTGGTGGGACGAGCCTTATATTTAACCTTCACCATGTCATTTAAAAGGGGCCTGTCACTTGCCATAAATATATAATTATTACCCTGGTGGGACGATCCATATAGTTAACCTTCACCAGTCATTTAAAAGGGACCTGTCACTTGCCATAAATATATAATTATTACCCTGGTGGGACGATCCATATATTTAACCTTCACCAGTCATTTAAAAGGGACCTGTCACTTGCCATAAATATATAATTATTACTCTGGTGGGACGAGACATATAGTTAACCTTCACCAGTCATTTAAAAGGCACCTGTCACTTGCCATAAATATATAATTATTACCCTGGTGGGACGATCCATATATTTAACCTTCACCAGTCATTTAAAAGGGACCTGTCACTTGCCATAAATATATAATTATTACCCTGGTGGGACGATCCATATATTTAACCTTCACCAGTCATTTAAAAGGGACCTGTCACTTGCCATAAATATATAATTATTACCCTGGTGGGACGAGCCGTACAGTTAACCTTCACCAGTCATTTAAAAGGCACCTGTCACTTGCCATAAATATATAATTATTACCCTGGTGGGACGAGCCATATAGTTAACCTTCACCAGTCATTTAAAAGGCACCTGTCACTTGCCATAAATATATAATTATTACCCTGGTGGGACGAGCCATATAGTTAACCTTCACCAGTCATTTAAAAGGCACCTGTCACTTGCCATAAATATATAATTATTACCCTGGTGGGACGAGCCATATAGTTAACCTTCACCAGTCATTTAAAAGGGACCTGTCACTTGCCATAAATATATAATTATTACCCTGGTGGGACGAGCCATATAGTTAACCTTCACCAGTCATTTAAAAGGCACCTGTCACTTGCCATAAATATATAATTATTACCCTGGTGGGACGAGCCATATAGTTAACCTTCACCAGTCATTTAAAAGGGACCTGTCACTTGCCATAAATATTTAATTATTACCCTGGTGGGACGAGCCATATAGTTAACCTTCACCAGTCATTTAAAAGGCACCTGTCACTTGCCATAAATATATAATTATTACCCTGGTGGGACGATCCATATAGTTAACCTTCACCAGTCATTTAAAAGGCACCTGTCACTTGCCATAAATATATAATTATTACCCTGGTGGGACGAGACATATAGTTAACCTTCACCAGTCATTTAAAAGAGGCCTGTCACTTGCCATAAATATATAATTATTACCCTGGTGGGACGATCCATATATTTAACCTTCACCAGTCATTTAAAAGGGACCTGTCACTTGCCATAAATATATAATTATTACCCTGGTGAGACGATCCATATAGTTAACCTTCACCAGTCATTTAAAAGGGACCTGTCACTTGCCATAAATATATAATTATTACCCTGGTGGGACGAGACATATAGTTAACCTTCACCAGTCATTTAAAAGAGGCCTGTCACTTGCCATAAATATATAATTATTACCCTGGTGGGACGAGACATATATTTAACCTTCACCAGTCATTTAAAAGAGGCCTGTCACTTGCCATAAATATATAATTATTACCCTGGTGAGACGATCCATATAGTTAACCTTCACCAGTCATTTAAAAGGCACCTGTCACTTGCCATAAATATATAATTATTACCCTGGTGGGACGAGACATATATTTAACCTTCACCAGTCATTTAAAAGGGACCTGTCACTTGCCATAAATATTTAATTATTACCCTGGTGGGACGAGACATATATTTAACCTTCACCAGTCATTTAAAAGGGACCTGTCACTTGCCATAAATATTTAATTATTACCCTGGTGGGACGAGACATATATTTAACCTTCACCAGTCATTTAAAAGGGACCTGTCACTTGCCATAAATATGTATTTTTTTTACCTAGTGTTAATGCCGCTGTTCTCCTGAATCCGGCATTATTCCATCTATGTTAGTGTAGTCTTTTTTAAGGCAAGTGGGTGTGCTTCCCAAGATTCCACCCACAGAGAAGAGTTGAGGACCACACCCACTTGGCTAAAAAGGTTAGATTTATAATCAGGGAACAAGAGACCATATCTCAGGAATGGAGAGGGGTAGAAACAAAAGAAAAACAATGCCGAATTCAGGAGAACAGCGGCATTTACACAATGCAAAAAAAAAAATCATATTTATGGCAAGTGACAAGTCTCTTTTAAATGACTAGTGAAGGTTAACTATATGGCTCGTCCCAGATTTCCTTGATGTTTGCTGAAACCGGACCATTAACTGTTTAATCGCCAAAAAAAATTAGCTGTGTGGTTCTTGGAGTCTTAGTTACTGTGGCTCATCAGTAAAGGGTTACTGAAAATCAGGTGGCAAGGAGTAGTTTATATATATATATTTACTTTTTCTTAAGCGAAAGGATTTATTTCCACTCCTCAAATAACCACTGATCACGTATAGCACTTGAATATCAATCACCTTGGGAGGAATCCGCGACTTTGGCTTTCACGCTGTGCCGCTCCTTAGACATTTCAGAAGCTATAGAACACTCTTGGTCTGATGGAACATAGCAAGACAAAAGCTGCCACCCAGTGGTAGTAGAGTGCTATGACAGAATGTTGGATCCATGAAAACTAAAATGATTTTTTTTTTTTTTTTACCCAAGATATGTATTCGTTGCCTCATTCCTTTTTATTGGGTTGGTAGTACCACTGGAAATGATAGAGTTGAAAACTACAACTGTTGACAAGTCTAGCTGTTTTTGAACTTATCGACTTCTTTACAATTGTGTTGTTTTTTTGTTTTTTTTTCACTGAAACTATTCATGTAAGACCACAAAAAAACAAAACCATTTCTAAAAAAAAAAACAATGTTTTAACTCTTTCCTTTCCATAGCCCTTACCTGAGGAGCCTTTTTTTTTTACAGGGACGGCTTCCCATTTTTAACCTCCTGAATGCCGCTATAGTTCATGATTGACAGCAGCATCTAAGAGGTTAAACTACTATGATTGGAGCTAATTCTGATTGTAGGAGCCAGACTTGGGCACTGGCTTCGCACATGTATGTCGTTCATCTACAGCAAATATCATCAATGGAAACCTGGTCAGAGTGGACTTCCCTAGTGCCATGGGTCCTGACAATTACCCAGGTTATCCAGGTGCTGCTACAAGCCTCGTACATGCCTCCAAGATGCTAGCAACAAATCCTTTAAATTGAGTAAGTTGTGAGGTCAGGGCATCAGTTGTTGGGACTTTTTCCAAGACCTCGCATACATAATCGATCATCTGAGGAATCTGCAGACAAGTCCGTTTCCACATTCTCTGTTTGTTCCACCTGAGCTCTCCCTTTCCTCACTGGCATCTCTGGCCCCTGGGATACTCCGTCTGGCTTCACAGTTCCCATTAGTCCCGTCCTGTCTCCCTCATGCATTTCCCCGTCCGGCTTCCACTTGTTTGAAGGGAATGAGGCATGCTTACCAGTGCCTAGTTCAGGCTGTAGGCCCCGTACCTTACGGGACTGTCCATTGCAGGCAGTTGCCAACTGTGTCATACTGCCAAATATTCCGTAATTCTCGTGCCCTCCAGCCTTCTGGCCTTGAACTCTAGCTAACATTTTATCTATCTCAGATGTAATCCCCAACTCTCATCTGTCTCATCTATACTTAACCCTGAACTTTCCCTATATACTAGACATAAGTTACATTATACATAAATCACAATACGCTGCATTAATCGCATCACTTAGTGCCTATAGAACTCTGCGAGGATTCATACAATACAATAAAACCATGTCATAATACATATTCAAATACGTTGTCTCTAGGGTGAGAGGTGTATGACAGTCCCTGTCACACCCTTACACCATGACTTTGTTGACGGTCCTCTAGCTATCCTTCTTTCTGCCATGTTTGGTAGGTCCTAACCTCTGCATGCCAGGAACACAACAGAAGACCAGAATTATTGGAGATGCTCTGACCCAGTCGTCTAGCCATCACACTTTGACCCTTGTCAAAGTGGCTCAGATAGATCTTTACTCTTCCCCAGGTACACATATTAACCTTAATGCCCATGCAAATGAATCATTCATAGGCTCTCATGACCCTGTTGCCAGTCATCTTGCTATGCTTCCTTGGACTGGGTTACCCTTCCTCAGGTGCACATATTAGCCTTCATGGCCGTGCAAATGAATTATTCATAGGCTCTCATAACCCTGTTGCTGGTCATCTTGCTACTAGAGTTGAGCGACCTTGACCTTTTTAGAGTCGAGCCGGGTTTTGCGAAACCCGACTATGTCCAAAGTCGGGTCGAGTGAAATCGGCCGATTATGACGTAAAGTCGGGATCGACCGAAACACGAAACCCAATGCAAGTCAATGGGGCAGCATAGTCGGCAGTGAGTGGGGGCCAGGAAAACACCTAGAGTGGCCATTTTAATGTCAAAACCATCCATTCTTCTTAATGAAGCTTGTCAAGCGTAATTTACCTTATAATAATTGGAAGGCATTTGAAATTGGGGGTCATTTGGCTAAAGTTGTGGGGGGTAGGGCTGGTTCAAGTAATTAGTGGGCCCAGGAAATCTGGACCACGTCACGGCAGTGGAGCAGGGAGAGGTAAGTATTTCAACTTTGCAAGTGCTGTGAACCTGAGCAAGCAGGGGGGGCCCACTCGTTGGCATTGGCACTGGCACAGGGCCCCTCAAAGTACAGCGGTGTGTTTGCACGGCGGGGGCGCCTCCCACCGGCAGCAACACTTTTGCGTACTATGAGAGGCCCTGTGCCAGTGACGTCGCCAACTAGTATTCCTCCCCCCACCTGATGAAGGAACCTGCACTTTCATCTGCACCTTCCTCTTTGTCCCCGTGTAAGGTGGTATGGTATGCGGGAAGAGCAACCTGACTTTCAGCAGGGTCACAATGTTGTTGTGTAGCGTGCACGGGGAATGTTGCGTTATGGGTCAATGTACCAGCAGACTCATCTATCACTGGCTGGGCAATGGGCACGATGAAGTGGAAACACAGATATAGGCCCAAAGAAGAAAGTGGGCTAAATGCAGTTCAAAATTGGTAACACAGGAATAACCAGGGGGCATTGCAGTGGAGGACAACTGGAATGAGAGGCTGACACAGAGAGTAGGGCCAAATCAGTAAGTAGTCGAAATGCAGTTCAAAATTGGCAACCGTAGTAAACAGGCGGCACAGCTTTGTTCAGTGGAGGAGAACAGCAAGGAGTGGCAGACACCGATAGTAGGCCCCAAACCAACTAGTACGCCAAATGCAGTTGTTCCATTTAACCACAATTTAATGAGAGCCTGAAGATAGAAGCTCAGGAAAGGCAACCTGGGGAACACCTTGGAGTGTAACACACCATCTCTCTCCACCCCATACCCATTTTGTATGGCCTAATGCAGTGTACTTTTCTACAACTACTAAACGAGAGTCGGAAGACCGAAGCAATGGCAAGGAAACCTGGGGAACACCTTAGAGTGTAACACACCCTCTCTCTACACCCCATACCCAATTTGAAGGTCTAATGCAGTGTAGTTTCCAAGAACTACTAAACGAGAGCCGGAAGATCGAAGCTCAGGAAAGGCAACCTGGGGAACACCTTGGAGTGTAACACACCCTCTCTCTACACCCCATACCCAATTTGTAGGCCTAATGCAGCGTAGTTTCCGACAACTACTAAACGAGAGCCGGAATATCGAAGCTCAGGAAAGGCAACCTGGGGAACACCTTGGAGTGTAACACACCCTCTCTCTACGCCCCATACCCAATTTGTAGGCCTAATGCAGCGTAGTTTCCGACAACTACTAAACGAGAGCCGGAATATCGAAGCTCAGGAAAGGCAACCTGGGGAACACCTTGGAGTGTAACACACCCTCTCTCTACACCCCATACCCAATTTGAAGGCCTAATGCAGTGTAGTTTCCAAGAACTACTAAACGAGAGCCGGAAGATCGAAGCTCAGGAAAGGCAACCTGGGGAACACCTTGGAGTGTAACAAACCCTCTCTCTACACCCCATACCCAATTTGTAGGCCTAATGCAGCGTAGTTTCCGACAACTACTAAACGAGAGCATGAAGATCGAAGCTCAGGAAAGGCAACCTGGGGAACACCTTGGAGTGTAACACACCCTCTCTCTACACCCCATACCCAATTTGTAGGCCTAATGCAGCGTAGTTTCCGACAACTACTAAACGAGAGCCGGAATATCGAAGCTCAGGAAAGGCAACCTGGGGAACACCTTGGAGTGTAACACACCCTCTCTCTACGCCCCATACCCAATTTGTAGGCCTAATGCAGCGTAGTTTCCGACAACTACTAAACGAGAGCCGGAATATCGAAGCTCAGGAAAGGCAACCTGGGGAACACCTTGGAGTGTAACACACCCTCTCTCTACACCCCATACCCAATTTGAAGGCCTAATGCAGTGTAGTTTCCAAGAACTACTAAACGAGAGCCGGAAGATCGAAGCTCAGGAAAGGCAACCTGGGGAACACCTTGGAGTGTAACACACCCTCTCTCTACACCCCATACCCAATTTGAAGGCCTAATGCAGTGTAGTTTCCAAGAACTACTAAACGAGAGCCGGAAGATCGAAGCTCAGGAAAGGCAACCTGGGGAACACCTTGGAGTGTAACACACCCTCTCGCTACACCCCATACCCAATTTGAAGGCCTAATGCAGCGTAGTTTCCAACAACTACTAAACGAGAGCCGGAAGATCGAAGCTCAGGAAAGGCAACCTGGGGAACACCTTGGAGTGGAACACACCATCTCTCTACACCCCATACCCAATTTGAAGGCCTAATGCAGAGTAGTTTCCAAGAACTACTAAACGAGAGCCGGAAGATCGAAGCTCAGGAAAGGCAACCTGGGGAACACCTTGGAGTGTAACACAACGTCTCTCTACACGACGGAAGGGCTGATTCTTAGGAAGGAAGGCTGTTGGAAATAAGCATTGCGCGTCCGAGGGTGATTATATTCTTATTAGGTATATACTCACCCTCGGACGCGCCCTGCTTCTTTATTTGGAATGAATGTTTATTTGCAATGTGGTGTTGACTTTCTCTATTATTTTGGTAATTAATGATTTTATTATTTTCATTATTTTGCATCTTCTCGGCAATAATATAAAGAAGACGCGACAGGACAACACTCGGTGGATGCCATATGTGTGTTTTCAATTTAAAAAAACTTTCAGTTAACTACTTGCAGGAGAAAGTAATTGTAGCTGGTGGCCATTTTTAGTACTGTACCAGATTTTAGTTGTGTGTTTGTTTTTAATGTTAAAATGTCTGCATTTGATATCTCACCAGTATTTTCTTTTTTATAAGCAAAATACTTATTTTTATATTTTCTGATGTTGGTTCCAGGGGTACACGGCCAGCAGTGCCCTGGTCAGTGTAGTAGTAGTTGAAAGAATGGACCGCAGACAGGCATCGAAGGCCTAAAATAATAACACATGGCTGTAGGCAATTTTAAATTGGTTCCAGGGGTACACGGACAGCAGTGGTGTGGTCAGTGGAGGCCTAGTGGAAGGAGTGACCGCAGACAGGCATCGAAGGCCTAAAATAATAACACATGGCTGTAGGCAATTTTAAATTGGTTCCAGGGGTACACGGGCAGCAGTGACCTGGTCAGTGTAGTAGTAGTTGAAAAAATGGACCGCAGACAGGCATCGAATGCCTAAAATAATAACACATGGCTGTAGGCAATTTTAAATTGGTTCCAGGGGTACACGGACAGCAGTGGTGTGGTCAGTGGAGGCCTAGTGGAAGGAGTGACCGCAGACAGGCATCGAAGGCCTAAAATAATAACACATGGCTGTAGGCAATTTTAAATTGGTTCCAGGGGTACACGGGCAGCAGTGACCTGGTCAGTGTAGTAGTAGTTGAAAAAATGGACCGCAGACAGGCATCGAATGCCTAAAATAATAACACATGGCTGTAGGCAATTTTAAATTGGTTCCCGGGGTACACGGGCAGCAGTGACCTGGTCAGTGTAGTAGTAGTTGAAAAAATGGACCGCAGACAGGCATCGAATGCCTAAAATAATAACACATGGCTGTAGGCAATTTTAAATTGGTTCCAGGGTAACACGGCCAGCAGTGGCCTGGTCAGTGTAGTAGTTGTAGAAAGAAGGGACCGCAGACAGGCTTCGAAGGCCTAACATAACAAAAATGTCAAAACAATGGTATTGTCAGTGCCAGGCATTGAAGGATGTCAGCGGCTAGACTACACATTGGTGAAGCTGTGAGAGATAATTTTGCTAGTGGTAGAGCACTGTTTGAGCTGGGGGGGGGAACTGTCTTGTGGCCGGCGGTATAGGCACAGGGCCCCTCATATTACAACGGTGTGTCTGACGTTGGGTGCGCACCACCACCGCCAGAGACACTTTATTGTACTATGAGGGACCCAGTGGCAGTGCCGTCGACCAAAAGCGGCCACACCCACCTCTTCAGACAAACAGCACTCTCAAGGGTCCAAGCGCAAAGTGGCGATAGCACGGCCCCGTGTGGGGAGTTTGGCCATTTCGTGAGGTGGAAACATGTCGTATGCTGGACAATCAGGTGAAGAAAATTACGAGATTGGAAAAGTCATTCAGAATAGTCCACAGGCAAGACCTTTTCATAGGAAAGCTAGGTGTCAGCCGGGCAGGGTGGGGCAAAAGATTTTGAAATCCAGTTGTGGTTCATTTTAATGAAGGTTAGATCATCTACATTTTGGGTAGCCAGACGAGTCCTTTTTTCTGTTAGTATTGAACCTGCAGCACTGAATACTCTTTCTGATAGGACACTAGCTGCCGGGCAAGCAAGCTCCTGCAATGCATATTCTGCCAATTCTGGCCAGGTGTCTAATTTGGATGCCCAGTAATCAAATGGGAATGACGGTTGAGGGAGAACGTCGATAAGGGATGAAAAATAGTTTGTAACCATACTGGACAAATGTTGTCTCCTGTCACTTTGAATTGATGCTGCAGTACCTGTCCTGTCTGCGGTCATAGAAAAATCACTCCACAACCTGGTCAGAAAACCCCTCTGTCCAACGCCACTTCTGATTTCTGCCCCTCTAACACCTCTGGTCTGCTGGCCCCTGGAGCTCGTGTGAGAACGATCACGGGCGCTGTGTGCAGGGAATGCCAGAAGCAAACGGTCAACAAGAGTTGATTGTTTTGTTGCTAATATTAGTTCCAAGTTCTCATGTGGCATAATATTTTGCAATTTGCCTTTATAGCGAGGATCAAGGAGGCAGGCCAACCAGTAATCGTCATCGTTCATCATTTTTGTAATGCGTGTGTCCCTTTTGAGGATACGCAAGGCATAATCCGCCATGTGGGCCAAAGTTCCCGTTGTCAAATCTGCGGTTGTGCTTGGTTGAGGGGCAGTTGCAGGCAAATCTACGTCACTTGTGTCCCTCAAAAAACCAGAACCCGGCCTTGCCACGCCACCAATTTCCCGTGCCCCCGGGAAAGCTTCCTCATTAAAAATATACTCATCCCCATCATCCTCCTCATCCTCCACCTCCTCTTCGCCCGGTACCTCGTCATGTACACTGCCCTGACCAGACAATCGCTGACTGTCATCAAGGCTTTCCTCTTCCTCTGGTGCAGACGCCTGATCCTTTATGTGCGTCAAACTTTGCATCAGCAGACGCATTAGGGGGATGCTCATGCTTATTATGGCGTTGTCTGCACTAACCAGCCGTGTGCATTCCTCAAAACACTGAAGGACTTGACACATGTCTTGAATCTTCGACCACTGCACACCTGACAACTCCATGTCTGCCATCCTACTGCCTGCCCGTGTATGTGTATCCTCCCACAAAAACATAACAGCCCGCCTCTGTTCGCACAGTCTCTGAAGCATGTGCAGTGTTGAGTTCCACCTTGTTGCAACGTCTATGATTAGGCGATGCTGGGGAAGGTTCAAAGAACGCTGATAGGTCTGCATACAGCTGGAGTGTACAGGCGAACGGCGGATATGTGCGCAAAGTCCACGCACTTTGAGGAGCAGGTCGGATAACCCCGGATAACTTTTCAGGAAGCACTGCACCACCAGGTTTAAGGTGTGAGCCAGGCAAGGAATGTGTTTCAGTTGGGAAAGGGAGATGGCAGCCATGAAATTCCTTCCGTTATCACTCACTACCTTGCCTGCCTCAAGATCTACAGTGCCCAGCCACGACTGCGTTTCTTGCTGCAAGAACTCGGACAGAACTTCTGCGGTGTGTCTATTGTCGCCCAAACACTTCATAGCCAATACAGCCTGCTGACGTATGCCAGTAGCTGCCCCATAATGGGAGACCTGGTGTGCAACAGTGGCAGGTGCGGATGGAGTGTTTGTGCGACTGCGGTCTGTGGACGAGCTCTTGCTTCTGCAGGAGGACGAGGAGGAGGAGGAGGAGGGGGTGCGAACGGCTACAGACAACTGTTTACTAGACCGTGGGCTAGGCAGAACTGTCCCAAACTTGCTGTCCCCTGTGGACCCTGAATCCACCACATTTACCCAGTGTGCCGTGATGGACACGTAACGTCCCTGGCCATGCCTACTGGTCCATGCATCTGTTGTCAGGTGCACCTTTGTGCTCACAGATTGCCTGAGTGCATGGACGATGCGCTCTTTGACATGCTGGTGGAGGGCTGGGATGGCTTTTCTGGAAAAAAAGTGTCGACTGGGTAGCTCGTAGCGTGGTACAGCGTAGTCCATCAGGTCTTTGAAAGCTTCGCTTTCAACTAACCGGTAGGGCATCATCTCTAACGAGATTAGTCTAGCTATGTGGGCGTTCAAACCCTGTGTACGCGGATGCGAGGCTAAGTATTTCCTTTTTCTAACCATAGTCTCATGTAGGGTGAGCTGGACTGGAGAGCTGGAGATCGTGGAACTAGCGGGGGTGCCGGTGGACATGGCAGACTGAGAGACGGTGGGAGATGGTATTGTTGCCGCCGGTGCCCTAGATGCAGTGTTTCCTACTACGAAACTGGTGATTCCCTGACCCTGACTGCTTTGGCCTGGCAAAGATACCTGCACAGATACAGCAGGTGGTGCGCTAAATGGTGGTCCTACACTGCCGGAAGGGATGTTGCGTTGATGACTAGCTTCATTGGCCGAGGGTGCAACAACCTTAAGGGACGTTTGGTAGTTAGTCCAAGCTTTCAAATGCATGGTGGTTAAATGTCTATGCATGCAACTAGTATTGAGACTTTTCAGATTCTGACCTCTGCTTAAGGAAGTAGAACATTTTTGACAGATGACTTTGCGCTGATCAATTGGATGTTGTTTAAAAAAATGCCAGACTGCACTCTTTCTAGCATCGGATACCTTTTCAGGCATTGCAGACTGAGCTTTAACCGGATGGCCACGCTGTCCTCCACCAGGTTTTGGCTTTGCCACGCGTTTTGGGCAAGATACGGGCCCGGCAGATGGAACCTGTGGCGATGTTGATGCCTGCTGCGGCCCCTCCTCCTCCTCTGCTTCAGAACTGCTGCCGCCTGCACCCTGTTCCCCCAATGGCTGCCAATCGGGGTCAAGAACTGGGTCATCTAATAACTCTTCTTGTACCTCCTGCGCAACTTCGTCTGTGTCACCGTGTCGTTCGGTGGTATAGCGTTCGTGATGGGGCAACATAGTCTCATCAGGGTCTGATTCTTGATCAGCACCCTGCGAGGGCAATGTTGTGGTCTGAGTCAAAGGACCAGCATAGTAGTCTGGCTGTGGCTGTGCGTCAGTGCACTCCATGTCAGATTCAATTTGTAATGGGCATGGACTGTTAACTGCTTCACTTTCTAAGCCAGGGACGGTATGTGTAAAGAGCTCCATGGAGTAACCCGTTGTGTCGCCTGCTGCATTCTTCTCTGTTGTTGTTTTTGCTGAAGAGGACAAGGAAGTGACTTGTCCCTGACCGTGAACATCCACTAACGACGCGCTGCTTTTACTTTTACCAGTTTCACGAGATGAGGCAAAAGAGCTAGAGGCTGAGTCAGCAAGATAAGCCAAAACTTGCTCTTGCTGCTCCGGCTTTAAAAGCGGTTTTCCTAATCCCAGAAAAGGGAGCGTTCGAGGCCTTGTGTAGCCGGACGACGAACCTGGCTCCACAGCTCCAGACTTAGGTGCAATATTTTTTCCCCCACGACCACCTGATGCTCCACCACTACCACTACCCTCATTACCAGCTGACAATGAACGCCCCCGGCCACGACCTCTTCCACTAGACTTCCTCATTGTTTTAAAAACGTAACCAAACTAACGTTATTTGTTGCAGTCACACAACTTACACGGTGAGCTATAACTTCAGTATGATTTAGCTACCCCTTTACAGGTTGGTGAGACCACAGCGAAAATCAGGCCCAATGTTACACACTCTTTTTTTGGTGGCTGCAAATTAGAGAGATGCCCCACACGCAGGACTGTCACTGAAGCACAAATGTTAATATTAATGTCACACTATTATTTTTTTTTTATTTTTATTTTTTTCAGGAACACTTTAGAAACCCCCCCAAAAAAAAAAAATAGATTTTTGCAGGGAGAATTTAGAAAACAAATGTAACAAACTATATGCTTTCTATGGGCCACTGAGTGAGAGATGACGCACACAGGAATCAGGAGTGGCACACAAGCCCAGAGGCCAATATTTTTCTACCAATGATTGATGGAGTTATTTTCTCTGGTAGATTTTGGAACCCAAATCAAGGAAAAAAAATGTAGGCTTTCTATGGACCACAATTGGAGAGAGAGAGAGAGAGAGATGGCACACCCAGGAGTCAAGACTGGCACACAAGCAGAAAGGCCAATATTAATCTCCCACTGTTTTTTTTTTTTTTTTTTTTTTTTCAGGGAGACTTTAGAAAAAAAAATAATAAAAAAAATATGATTTTATCAGGAAGAATTTAGAAACCAAATAAAATAAAATGATTTTTTCAGGGAGAATTTATAAAACAAATAAAAACAAAAATAGGCGTTCTATGGCCCACTGACTGAGAGATGACGCACACAGGAGTCAGGAGTGGCACACAAACCCAGAGGCCAATATTTTTCTACCAATGATTGATGGAGTTATTTTCTCTGGTAGATTTTGGAACCCAAATCAAGGAAAAAAAATGTAGGCTTTCTATGGACCACAATTGGAGAGAGAGAGAGAGAGAGAGATGGCACACCCAGGAGTCAAGACTGGCACACAAGCAGAAAGGCCAATATTAATCTCCCACTGTTTTTTTTTTTTTTTTTTTTTTTTCAGGGAGACTTTAGAAAAAAAAATAATAAAAAAAATATGATTTTATCAGGAAGAATTTAGAAACCAAATAAAATAAAATGATTTTTTCAGGGAGAATTTATAAAACAAATAAAAACAAAAATTGGCGTTCTATGGCCCACTGACTGAGAGATGACGCACACAGGAGTCAGGAGTGGCACACAAACCCAGAGGCCAATATTTTTCTACCAATGATTGATGTAGTTATTTTCTCTGGTAGATTTTAGAACCCAAATCAAGGAAAAAAAATATAGGCTTTCTATGGACCACAATTGGAGAGAGAGAGAGAGAGAGAGAGAGATGGCACACCCAGGAGTCAAGACTGGCACACAAGCAGAAAGGCCAATATTAATCTCCCACTGTTTTTTTGGTTGTTTTTTTTTTTTTTTTTTCAGGGAGACTTTAGAAATAAAAATAATAAAAAAAATATGATTTTATCAGGAAGAATTTAGAAACCAAATAAAATAAAATGATTTTTTCAGGGAGAATTTAGAAAACAAATAAAACCAAAAATAGGCGTTCTATGGCCCACTGACTGAGAGATGACGCACACAGGAGTCAGGAGTGGCACACAAACCCAGAGGCCAATATTTTTCTACCAATGATTGATGTAGTTATTTTCTCTGGTAGATTTTAGAACCCAAATCAAGGAAAAAAAATATAGGCTTTCTATGGACCACAATTGGAGAGAGAGAGAGAGAGAGAGAGAGAGAGAGATGGCACACCCAGGAGTCAAGACTGGCACACAAGCAGAAAGGCCAATATTAATCTCCCACTGTTTTTTTGGTTGTTTTTTTTTTTTTTTTTTCAGGGAGACTTTAGAAATAAAAATAATAAAAAAAATATGATTTTATCAGGAAGAATTTAGAAACCAAATAAAATAAAATGATTTTTTCAGGGAGAATTTAGAAAACAAATAAAACCAAAAATAGGCGTTCTATGGCCCACTGACTGAGAGAGAGAGAGAGAGATGGAACGCTTAGTACTGGCACACAAGCCCAAAGGGCAATATTAATCTCCCTTTTTTTTTCCAGGGAGAATTTCTAAAACCCAAAAAAAAAATAAAATAGGCTTTCTATGGCCCACTATTTGTGAGAGAGATGGGACGCTCAGGACTGGCACAGATGGCACGCTCAGGACTGGCACACAAGCCCAGAGGCCAATATTAATCTCCCTTTTTTTCTGGGAGAATTTATAAAACCAAAAAAATATTTAAATAGGCTTTCTATGGCCCACTATTTGTGAGAGAGATGGCACGCTCAGGACTGGCACAGATGGCACGCTCACAACTGGCACACAAGCCCAGAGGCCAATATTAATCTCCCTTTTTTCAGGGAAAATTTATAAAACAAAAAAAAAAATTAAATAGGCTTTCTATGGCCCACTATTTGTGAGAGAGATGGCACGCTCAGGGCTGGCACAGATGGCACGCTCAGGACTGGCACACAAGCCCAGAGGCCAATATTAATCTCCCTTTTTTTCAGGGAGAATTTATAAAACCCCCAAAAAAAATAAAATAGGCTTTCTATGGCCCACTATTTGTGAGAGAGATGGGACGCTCAGGACTGGCACAGATGGCACGCTCAGGACTGGCACAGAAGCCCAGAGGCCAATATTAATCTCCCTTTTTTTCTGGGAGAATTTATAAAACCAAAAAAATATTTAAATAGGCTTTCTATGGCCCACTATTTGTGAGAGAGATGGCACGCTCAGGACTGGCACAGATGGCACGCTCACAACTGGCACACAAGCCCAGAGGCCAATATTAATCTCCCTTTTTTCAGGGAGAATTTCTAAAACCCAAAAAAAAAATAAAATAGGCTTTCTATGGCCCACTATTTGTGAGAGAGATGGGACGCTCAGGACTGGCACAGATGGCACGCTCAGGACTGGCACAGAAGCCCAGAGGCCAATATTAATCTCCCTTTTTTTCTGGGAGAATTTATAAAACCAAAAAAATATTTAAATAGGCTTTCTATGGCCCACTATTTGTGAGAGAGATGGCACGCTCAGGACTGGCACAGATGGCACGCTCACAACTGGCACACAAGCCCAGAGGCCAATATTAATCTCCCTTTTTTCAGGGAAAATTGATAAAACAAAAAAAAAAATTAAATAGGCTTTCTATGGCCCACTATTTGTGAGAGAGATGGCACGCTCAGGGCTGGCACAGATGGCACGCTCAGGACTGGCACACAAGCCCAGAGGCCAATATTAATCTCCCTTTTTTTCAGGGAGAATTTATAAAACCCCCAAAAAAAATAAAATAGGCTTTCTATGGCCCACTATTTGTGAGAGAGATGGGACGCTCAGGACTGGCACAGATGGCACGCTCAGGACTGGCACAGAAGCCCAGAGGCCAATATTAATCTCCCTTTTTTTCTGGGAGAATTTATAAAACCAAAAAAATATTTAAATAGGCTTTCTATGGCCCACTATTTGTGAGAGAGATGGCACGCTCAGGACTGGCACAGATGGCACGCTCACAACTGGCACACAAGCCCAGAGGCCAATATTAATCTCCCTTTTTTCAGGGAGAATTTCTAAAACCCAAAAAAAAAATAAAATAGGCTTTCTATGGCCCACTATTTGTGAGAGAGATGGGACGCTCAGGACTGGCACAGATGGCACGCTCAGGACTGGCACAGAAGCCCAGAGGCCAATATTAATCTCCCTTTTTTTCTGGGAGAATTTATAAAACCAAAAAAATATTTAAATAGGCTTTCTATGGCCCACTATTTGTGAGAGAGATGGCACGCTCAGGACTGGCACAGATGGCACGCTCACAACTGGCACACAAGCCCAGAGGCCAATATTAATCTCCCTTTTTTCAGGGAAAATTTATAAAACAAAAAAAAAAATTAAATAGGCTTTCTATGGCCCACTATTTGTGAGAGAGATGGCACGCTCAGGGCTGGCACAGATGGCACGCTCAGGACTGGCACACAAGCCCAGAGGCCAATATTAATCTCCCTTTTTTTCAGGGAGAATTTATAAAACCAAAAAAAAAAATAAATAGGCTTTCTATGGCCCACTATTTGTGAGAGAGATGGCACGCCTAGGGCTGGCACAGATGGCACGCTCAGGACTGGCACACAAGCCCAGAGGCCAATATTAATCTCCCTTTTTTTCAGGGAGAATTTATAAAACCCCAAAAAAAATAAAATAGGCTTTCTATGGCCCACTATTTGTGAGAGAGATGGCACACTCAGGACTGGCACACAAGCCCAAAGGCCAATATTAATCTCCCACTGTATTTTTATCAGGGAGAATTTATACACCCCACAAAAAAAAATACAGAAAAATGAAAAGGCTTTCTATGGCCCACTATGTGAGAGAGATGGCACACACAGGGATGGCACTCTAGCAGAAATGCCAAATTGCCAATCTTAATCTCCCACCAAAAAAAAAAAAAAAAAAAAAACAGGGAATGTCCTACAATTACTATCTCCCTGCCTGCAGTAATCTCAGCCAGGTATGGCAGGCAGCTACTATCTCCCTGCCTGCAGTAATCTCAGCCAGGTATGGCAGGCAGCAATAAGGAGTGGACTGATGCACAAATGAAATAAAAAGTGTGGACAAACAAAAAAGATAGCTGTGCAGAAAGGAAGGAACAAGAGGATTTGTGCTTTGAAAAAAGCAGTTGGTTTGCACAGCGGCGTACACACAGCAATGCAGCTATCAGGGAGCCTTCTAGGGCAGCCCAATGAGCTACAGCGCTGAGGGGAAAAAAAAAAAAAAAAAAACTTCCACTGTCCCTGCACACCGAGGGTGGTGTTGGACAGTGCAAATCGCTGCAGCACAAGCGGTTTTGTGGTTAATGGACCCTGCCTAACGCTATCCCTGCTTCTGACAAAGCGGCAGCAACCTCTCCCTAAGCTCAGATCAGCAGCAGTAAGATGGCGGTCGGCGGGAACGCCTCTTTATAGCCCCTGTGACGTCGCAGACAGCAAGCCAATCACTGCAATGCCCTTCTCTAAGATGGTGGGGACCAGGACCTATGTCATCACGCTGCCCACACTCTGCGTTTACCTTCATTGGCTGAGAAATGGCGCTTTTCGCGTCATTGAAATGCGACTTTGGCGCGAAAGTCGCGTACCGCATGGCCGACCCCGCACAGGGGTCGGATCGGGTTTCATGAAACCCCGACTTAGCCAAAAGTCGGCGACTTTTGAAAATGTTCGACCCGTTTCGCTCAACCCTACTTGCTACCCTTCCTTGGACCAGGTTTGGTAGGTCTTAACTTCTGCATCCCAGGGACACAACAGAAGACCAGGTTCCTTGGAGATGCTCTGACCCAGTCGTCTAGCCATCACACTTTAACCCTTGTCAAAGCGGCTCAGATCCTTACTCTTCCTCAGGTGCACATATTAGCCTTCATGCCGGTGCACATTAATGATTCATAGTCTCTTATGACCCTGTTGCTGGTCATCTAGCTATCCTTCCTTGGACCAGATTACTCTTCCTCAGGTATACATATTAGTCTTCAGTCCCATGCACATTAATGATTCATAGGCTCTCAGGACCTTGTAGTCGGACCTCTAGCTATACTTCCTTGGACCAGGTTTGGTAGGTCATAACCTCTGAATGCCAGGAACACAATAGAAGACCAGGCTCCTTGCAGATGCTCTGACCCAGTCACCTAACCATCACACCTTGACCTTTGTCAAAGCAGCTCAGATCCTTACTCTTCCTCAGGTACACATATTAGCCTTCATGCCCATGCACAATATTGATTCATAGGTTCTCATGACCCTGATGCTGGTCCTCTAGCTATCCTTCCTTGGACCAGGTTTGGTAGGTCATAACCTCTGTATGCCAGGAGCACAACAGAAGACCAGGCTCCATCGAGATGCTCTGACCCAGTTGTCTAGCCATCAAACTTTGACCCTTGTCAAAGCGGCTCAGATTCTTACTCTTCCTCAGGAACACACATTAGCCTTCATGCCTGTACACTTTAACGATTCATGGGTTCCCCTGACCCTGTTGCAGGTCCTGTAGCTATCCTTTCTTGGACTTGGTTTCGTAGGTTCTAACTTCTGCATGTCAAGAACACAACACAAGGCTGGACTTATCCGAGATGCTCTAACTCGGTCTTCTAGCCATCAAACTTTGACCCTTTGTCAAATCCTTACTCTTGCCCAATTTTCCTGCTTCCAACACATAAATTTTAATAACTGACTGTTCACTTGCTGCCTAATTTATCAAAACCCATTGACAGGTGCCATCATCATCATCAGATAATCGATTTTATTCACTTTATCTATCAGGGGTTTTAATGTTGATCCATGTACATAAATGATTATCGACCCTTCGTTCATCCAAGATTTAGTAAATGCTACAAGCTAAGAAGGGAGGTAGTACAGATCCCTAGGACGGGTGATTGCTATTCAGTGTCAGAGGTTAAGCCTGATCCAGTGCGATACCATTGACTAATACATAGCCCATATGTCCTATAGGAAAAGCCCCCTGTCCCATATGTTGGAGGTCCGCACACGTTTCCTTCTCATTAGATTTTTAAAGCTTTAATCTCATCTAAGATCGCAGTCAGCCCAAAAGTCAAGATTTACTTCTCGCTGATCCATATGGCTTCCCGAGGATAATTACATTGTACTGGAATTTTATTATTTAAACTCCTGATAACACCAGTATAGCCCGTTCTCTGCTTGTGCTAAGCCGCCTGTTCTCCCGTGGGGAAAGCCAAAGCACAACTTCATCTAAATAATGAGCATTGCAATATTTCTTATCATATTGGTTAGTGAAGGAAAGAATATTCTTAAAGGGGTTTTCCACTACTATGATGCTGGGGTTCAGATGAATGGGAGCTAACCTGCAGTACCCAGAAGCGGCCACTACGCAGTGCTACTCTGCTCCGTACACTAATTAGATCCGGAGCTGGTAGGTACTGATCGTTAATGGTGCTAGGTATCAGACCCCTACCAATGTGATATTGATGGGTATTCCACAGTCTGACTACTGTAACTGTAAAAAACCCTTTGCAGTTTAAATGCCTGAACTGCCTTTCTTCCTCAGGATAGGTCATCAATTGTGGAAAATCCCTTTAAAATGTAAAATTTATGACATAATATATAATATCTGGGAATATAAAAAATAATAGGGCCTATGGATATCATGAAGGAGGTACCATTTTCCTACTATGAGCTACAGCAGAGAGCTGCCTACAAACAGTACCACTAGACCGTCTGAGAAACTTAAACTGTCCACGGATTGTGCTTGAAAGAATAAGTGTTATACTACACTTTCCCATTAGTGTTTCCGCCATTACTGCCTCTTGTGATGGGCTATTCCACAGTCTGATTGCTCTAACTGTAAAGAACCCTTTCCTATTTAAATGCCTGAACCGCCTTTCCTCCTCAGGATAGGTCACCAAAATCATAATAGTGGAAAACCTTTTTAATACCTGGTATTATTTATAACTGAGGGCCTATGGACGTCATGGAGGGGGCACCATTGTTCATGACCACCCACTATAAACACAACAGAGAGCTGCCTACAAACAGTACCCCTTAAAGGTCTAAAAAAATGAAACCGTCCATGGATTGTGCTTGAAAAATCAAGTGTAATGCTACACTTCCCTTCTGGTGAATCTACCATTACTACCTCTTGTTATTCCATAGTCTGAATGCTCTAACTGTAAAGAACCCTTTCCTAATGAAATGCTGGAAACACCTTTCTTCTGCATGTGATGACTGTCTCCAGATCCTTTAATAAGGTCCTTGCAAGGAATAAATCACCTACCAGACTTTTGCATTGACCACATGTATTTGTACATATAAATGATATTGCCTATACAGTATGTTTTCTATTTTCCAAGCTAAACAAGCCCAACTTTTCTAACCTCTCATTATAGGAGTGCCTTTCCATCCCATGTAATAGTCTAGCTGCTGCCTTTGAAATATAAATATAATTGCTATTCAAATTACAACCACTAGATGGAGACATGTAGACTCATATAGCATAAACATCTCCCCGCAGAGTATACCAATATCTTGTTATTTCTTTCTCAGTTTGCCATCTCTCACCATTCATCTTGGGATATACTGAGCCAAAAGAAAAAGTAAGAAAGGACGCATCACTATATACTTAGACATAAAGACTTAGCCGGAGGGGCGCTGTGCTTATCTGCCATTTTGTTGTCTAGTGAGTGGGTGTCAGAGTCATTGCTTTCAGGGATTGTGATGAGAACGTGCCCCGTCCCCCGACTCCTGTGCCACAGGTAAAAATTCCCTCTCTCGTTTTACATCTCTTCTTCATCCCTATTTCTCCTTGTTTTCTGATATGGCCCATTCTTAGAGTCACTCCTTTGGCAACCACCTTAAAGGGATTGTCCACGTTTACCTTTAAAAAATGTACACTGCTTGCTTCTATAGCCTCTGTCTTGCATTGTACATTGCTGGCTGCAGAACGAGCTCACTGAGACTCCATCAGTGAGCTTGTTCTGATGGTCTAATGTAGCTCTTATCTGTCTTTTTTTGAGCTCCTCTTAGGTGATTTATGCTAACAGTTCAAGTGCAGGAAAACAAAGAGCCTGTAGAAATCAAACGTAGCAAAATATTTAATGAGACCCAATCGTACAAATGATTTTTAACTCCAAATACATGCACTTAAGTGAAAAGAAAACCTCTTTAAATAGGGGGGGGTTATGGAGTAACTCCTTTTATTCCCAGCGTTCTCGGTCCTGGTGATCTTTGCCCAACCTTCATCCTTGATAGTATTATTACAGAAGCAGTCAGTGAAGAGTTTTGGTTTTGTTACATTGCAATGGAGGAGGTCTGTGCCCTACCCCCAGCCATCAAAAAAATCTATTGTACACTTGGTTTTTATTTGGTTTATGGAGTCATATTTCTACATGGGGTTACCAATTGGGTTCTAGAGGTGTGACTCAGTAGTTAAAGAAGTTGTCTGGTCTAAATTGATAAGTCTGCAGTCACTCTGAGTGACTGCAGACTTATGAATCCCCCCCCCCCCAGTGTATGCACTGTGCGCTGAAAGGATTCTCCAGTTTCTGAGCTTGGACTGGCGGGTATGTGTACGGTATATGTGCCAGATCCCGTCCAGTGGGTGCGGCCTGGCACCGTTTGGCTGCGTCACATACATACCCGCCATCTAGTGGCTGCGTCACATACATACCCGCCATACATACATACATACCCGCCCATTGAAGTCAATGTGAACTGAGCTGCAGTACCGAGAATGGCCACTATGCAGTGTATGGAGCTGTGTTGTTCTGGCTCCATATATTGTGTACTTTCAGCAGCCATGTGACCTCCTTACTGAACACTGGGAATGTCAGATGTCAGACCCCCCATCAAAGTAGTGGACAAACCCTTTAAATCATAAAGTTATAGCAGTAATGGTTTATAATGATGGGAACAACAGGAAATGATTGTTAAAAGCAAGTCGCGTAGGAGCATTTAATTCCTTAAAGTTCCGCCATATGTGAGAACAATTAGGAGCTAAGAAAAGACAAATGACACTCCGTTAATTGCTGTCACCGCCGGATTCTTGTTGGCATCATCATCTTCAAGGGGAGAGGTGACTTAAAAGATTTATGAATAGAGCATAGCCATGTCTTTGCTCATAAGGTCGCACTGATTTAATGAGGTCGTGTGCTGACTGATACTCTCTGAATGCAAAATCATTTATCGATCATTATATACTTGCGGCTCAAAATACTATGCGTTCATTAACTTCTTAACAGAACTATCAAAACTTTTTTAAATTTGTCATTTGGTCAAAGTTGAATTCATGTCTTGTAAAGTAATGGAATATTGTTACAACCTGTGGGAACCCAACCGAGCTCCGGAGGACCCAACTTGTTATACCCTAAAGGGAAATCCTACTGAGAATTCTGCAATATTTCACTCTACCTGTGGAGGTGCTGCAGGGGAATTGAACACTTGCTGAAGGTTTTCCTGGTTGCATTTAGCAAATGACCAAATATCCCCTCACCTTTAGTAAGGCAGGTCTTGCAGAGTTTCTTTTTCTTCTATCTCAGGACAGGAGACCCTGTACTTGTCAATATGTAGTTTTTATGTATACTTTTCTATAAATTCATTTAGTATTTACATGTTAAAATATGCTTTATTGCGGCCAAGATTTAAAAATAAACTCTGAGTCATGTTAGCTCCACCCCCATAGAAAAAGCTTGTGAGTCCTGCTGACTCCACCTACATACAGAAAGCCTGTGAGTCCTACTGACTCCACCCACATAGAGAAAGCCTGTGAGTCCTGCTGACTCCACCCACATAGAGAAAACCTGAGTTCTGCTGACTTCACCCACATAGAGAAAGCCTGTGAGTCCTGCTGACTCCACCCACATAGAAAAAGCCTGTGAGTCCTGCTGACTCCACCCACATAGAGAAAAGCCTGTGAGTCCTGCTGACTCCACCCACATAGAGAAAAGCCTGTGAGTCCTGCTGACTCCACCCACATAGAGGAAACCTGAGTCCTGCTGACTTCACCCACATAGAGAAAGCCTGTGAGTCCTGCTGACTCCACCCACATAGAGAAAACCTGAGTCCTTCTGACTTCACCCACATAGAGAAAGCCTGTGAGTCCTGCTGACTCCACCCACATAGAGAAAGCCTGTGAGTCCTGCTGACTCCACCCAACATAGAGAAAAGCCTGTGAGTCCTGCTGACTCCACCCACATAGAGAAAACCTGAGTCCTGCTGACTTCACCCACATAGAGAAAGCCTGTGAGTCCTGCTGACTCCACCCACATAGAGAAAGCCTGTGAGTCCTGTTGACTCCACCTACATAGAAAAAGTCTGCTAGTTGTCAATCAGTATTTGTTGGCAGGAAAGTCAGACTCAGAACTCAGACTTCATCTATATGAGTTAAGGAAGCAGAATTCACAGACTTTCTGTAAGTGAGTGGAGATAGCAGGACTTGTAGTCTTCTTTAAAGTGAATGGAAATAAGGAGAATTCACAGACTTTATTTTTGCAAGGGAAGCAAGACTCACAGGCTATCCTTACGTGGACAAGGGAAGCAAGACTCACAGGCTGTCCTTACATGGAGGAAGGAAGCAAGACTCACAGGCTTTCCTTATGTGGAGGAAGGAAGCATGACTCGCATGCTTCCTGTGTGGTTGGGAGAAACAGGACTCACTGGTTTCATATGCGGGTGGAAGAACCAGGGTGCACAGGCTTTTTGTGTGGGTAGGGGAAAGCAGAACTCACAGGTTTCATGTGTGGGCAGGAGAACAAGACTCACAGTCTTCCTGTGTGGGAACAGGAAGCGGGACTCACAAGCCTCATGTGTTGGCAGAGGAAGCAGGATTCACAGGCTTACTCTTTGGGTGGAGGAAACAGAACTTACAAGCTTCCTGTGTGGGGAGGAGACGCAGGATTCACAGGCTTCCTGTGTTGGTGGGGAAGCAGAACTCATAGCTTTTCTCTATGTAGGAGGGGGAAGCAGGTTTCACAGCTTTTCTCTATTTAGGTGGGGAAAGCAGGACTCACAGGCTTTCTCTATGTAGGTGGGGAAGCAGAACTCAGCTTTTCTCTATGTAGGAGGGGAAGCAGGACTCACAGGCTTTTTCTATGTAGGAGGGGAAAGCAGGACTCACAGGCTTTCTCTATGTAGGTGGGGAAGCAGAACTCAGCTTTTCTCTATGTAGGAGGGGAAGCAGGACTCACAGGCTTTCTCTATGTAGGTGGGGAAGCAGGACTCACAGCTTTTCTCTATGTAGGTGGGGAAGCAGAACTCAGCTTTTCTCTATGTAGGAGGGGAAGCAGGACTCACAGGCTTTTTCTATGTAGGTGGGGAAGCAGGACTCACAGGCTTTTTCTATGTAGGAGGGGGAAGCAGGACTCACAGGCTTTCTCTATATAGGTGGGGAAGCAGGACTCACAGGCTTTCTCTATGTAGGTGGGGAAGCAGAACTCAGCTTTTCTCTATGTAGGTGGGGAAGCAGGACTCACAGGCTTTCTCTATGTAGGTGGGGAAGCAGGACTCACAGGCTTTTTCTATGTAGGAGGGGGAAGCAGGACTCACAGGCTTTCTCTATATAGGTGGGGAAGCAGGACTCACAGGCTTTCTCTATGTAGGTGGGGGGAGCAGGACTCACAGGCTTTCTCTATGTAGGTGGGGAAGCAGGACTCACAGCTTTTCTCTATGTAGGAGGGGGAAGCAGGACTCACGGGCTTTCTCTATGTAGGTGGGGAAGCAGGACTCACAGCTTTTCTCTATGTAGGTGGGGAAGCAGGACTCACGGGCTTTCTCTATGTAGGTGGGGGGAGCAGGACTCACAGGCTTTCTCTATGTAGGTGGGGAAGCAGGACTCACAGCTTTTCTCTATGTAGGTGGGGGGAGCAGGACTCACAGGCTTTCTCTATGTAGGTGGGGAAGCAGGACTCACAGCTTTTCTCTATGTAGGAGGGGGAAGCAGGACTCACGGGCTTTCTCTATGTAGGTGGGGAAGCAGGACTCACAGCTTTTCTCTATGTAGGAGGGGGAAGCAGGACTCACAGGCTTTCTCTATGTAGGTGGGGGGAGCAGGACTCACAGGCTTTCTCTATGTAGGTGGGGAAGCAGGACTCACAGCTTTTCTCTATGTAGGAGGGGGAAGCAGGACTCACAGGCTTTCTCTATGTAGGTGGGGAAGCAGGACTCACAGCTTTTCTCTATGTAGGAGGGGGAAGCAGGACTCACGGGCTTTCTCTATGTAGGTGGGGAAGCAGGACTCACAGCTTTTCTCTATGTAGGAGGGGGAAGCAGGACTCACGGGCTTTCTATATGTAGGTGGGGAAGCAGGACTCACAGCTTTTCTCTATGTAGGAGGGGGAAGCAGGACTCACGGGCTTTCTCTATGTAGGTGGGGGGAGCAGGACTCACAGGCTTTCTCTATGTAGGTGGGGAAGCAGGACTCACGGGCTTTCTCTATGTAGGTGGGGAAGCAGGACTCACAGGCTTTCTCTATGTAGGTGGGGAAGCAGGACTCACAGGCTTTCTGTATGTAGGTGGGGAAGCAGGATGCACAGCTCTCTAAGTTAGTGAATGGAGCTGGACTCACAGGCTTTCTCTTTGTAGATTGAGTAAGATTACTCTATGAGTCCTCCAATATTTACACTGTTGTATATGTGAAGATACAAAATCAAATTATAGAAACCGTAAGTCACTAAGTTCAGTATCTTACACCTCACATGCCATGCAGGAGCAGACATATCATTGCTGGGGCCCGAGAGGTAAGGGGGCCACTACCAGCTCCAAAGCAGATGGAATTGTGCAGTATTCTGAGCTATTGGATTGCAGAGCACCCATATATTGTCCTTGCACAGGGTCCTCTTCTGTCTGTGTCCACGAGTGATACCATCCTGCCCTAAGATAAGAGACACGAACAATCCACTTTATATATGTAAATATGCTCTAAACGAACATGCTGGTCAAGTCTTCTTGACTAGAGTAGGACGCTCGGAGGTTGACGTATTTTCCTGATCGATAACCTTCTGTTGGATAACATCCGAACATTGGCCTCATTTCTCCAGATGTGACATCTAAGCATCAAAGAAACTTTTCAATAGTGGTTTAGGAATCATGCTATGTTCTACCTTCGCTGTTAGACCGTATGACGGCAGCAGATGCAGAGTAAATAATGTTCTTCACATGCCGCCGAGCTGAAATGATCGTTTATCATGGGACTGTGCTGTTTGTGCACTTTGATAGCACTTCAAATCGGAAATGGCATGACGAATGGGGCCAAATGACAAACTTAGCTCTTCTACTGCTATGCAGATGCATTTGATTACCCCGTACCTGAATTCTCTCGGCAGTGTTATCGCCCCAACCCTCTTTAATTCCACTAGCGCCTCTCCATTTCCAGGTCTTGCCGAGAACTTCTAAGGTCTCTTATCTCATTAGCACCAGAGCTTTATACAAATACGATGTTTATCTCCACATTTTTATTTTTTTTTTTAATTTTCATTTAGGGGTTTGGTCCCTTGGTGACAACTTCTTCATCCTGTGAAAAATCCTGATGAAAATGATTGTTTGTTTTTTAAGTTAGCAACATTTGCCGATAACATATGGTCTGGGAACGCTCGGCAAAGATGAGGCTTTTACAAGCGAACAGGAGTGATGGTGGAAAAGCAGATGCTGTCACGCAGAGCGTAGAGCATTTTCCTTCACTCTCTGCAAAAAGAATCTATCACTTTCCTGACAATTTCTATGTCTCAGAGAAGGAGAGGTGATATTAATTAGAGCTAAGGAAACAATGCAACACTTAATTTACTCTTCTCTTTTACATATTTGCTGCTGTAACTTTGCTCCCATTTGCTTGTGTTATCAGTATCCGCAGCAAGGAGTTGGTAGTGCTGATATTGGAAAATATACTTTAAATAGGGGGATTATGGAGTCACTCCTATCATTCACAGCATTCTTGGTCCTGGTGATCTTTTCCCATTCTTCATTCTTGATAGGAAGATTTCAGCGGCAATCAGTGAAGAGTTAAGGGTGGTTTAAGGGAGAAGGATTCCAACTGACCCCCATGCAATAAAAAATCTTTTGTTTGTTTGTTTTTTATGGGGTCATATTTGTGCATGGGGTTACTAATTGAGGTGGGATTAAGAATTTAGGGATTCTGCTCAGGTCATTCATTTTACAACAGAGGAAACAATGCAAGAAACTGGTAGTGCTGATATTGGCAAATATACTTTAAATAGGGGGATTATGGAGTCACTCCTATCATTCACAGCATTCTTGGTCCTGGTGATCTTTTCCCATTCTTCATTCTTGATAGGAAGATTTCAGCGGCAATCAGTGAAGAGTTTAGGGTGGGTTAAGGGAGAAGGATTCCAACCGACCCCCATGCAATAAAAAAATCTTTTGTTTGCTTGATTTTTTATGGGGTCATATTTGTGCATGGGGTTACTAATTGAGGTGGGATTAAGAATTTATGGATTCTGCTCAGGACATTCATTTTACAACAGATGAAACAATGCAAGAAACTGGTAGTGCTGATACCTTTCCTCATAGCTCAACATATCCTGAGATGGAAAAATATGATTTTATAATACTCTGCCGGGAGACATTTATGCTATATGTGTATGCATGTGGCCATCTAGTGGATGTGATGTGAATTGCAGCCTGAAAAAGGTTTTGCTAACTTGTTGCAATTATGTAATGAATTTGCCTTGTGAAAAAAATGTAACACTGTCTGAAAGCTAAGGGGTGGGTGACACATCTGTAGAACAAACAAGGTATATGATATTTGACCATATAATGAAAGTATAACCTGCCAGGTCCCATGAGCTACAATACCATTTTTTTTTAAATATTCTAATAAGGTGTTTTATGTAACTAATTTGCAGAATGTAATTTTATTCCGCAGTGTCACATAAGCAAAGGCAACAGATGGAGGGTGTCTTTCTCAGGACTAGTCCTGCCTCGGATCTTCTAATCATGCCCTCCTGGGCAATATTGCCTGCAAACAAACGATTTATGGTAGCACCATTATGCAGGCTGTCAAAAAAAAGGTGTAAGGTAGGACTAGTCTTGGTGAAAAAAGTTCCCCGCCAGGCTAGTCCTAATTTATTTGGATCGCCGACAAGGCAGAATATAACTAAATCCTCTTCGAAGGCTGTCATGTTAATCAGTTACATCAACTGTATTATTAGAAAACTGATATCGCAAAGAATGTGCCAGGACCAAAGAAAGTAAAAATACTAAAAACATAGATTTTTTTATTAGATAGATTAAAAAAACAAGTATATATCCAACATTACAGACATAGAGATAAATGTTGAGCGAGCCACAAAGGAAAAGCCTCGTACGCCTGCGAAATGTGGTGCTGGAGAAGGAGGTTATCAATACCACGGATGGCAAGAAGAACAAATAAATCAATTTTGGAACAAATTGAGCCGGACATGACACTGGAAGCAAAGATCACCGAGATATGACTAGTCTACTTTGGAAACATCATACGAAGAGAGCGATCACCGGAGAAGGACATCATGGTCGGAAGAATAGAAGGAACAAAGCGAAGAGGAAGACCAGCAACCCGATGGCTTGATAATATCAAGATAATACGATACGATACACTTTATTGATCCAAGGGGGAAATTATGGGGGGAAATAATGGTGGAGAAGACCCTGGTGGACCTATCTAGGTTTGCACAAGATTGAACCTTCTAGGGCGTTCATCCATCAGGTCGCCATGGCTTGAGATCCAAAAGAAGAGCCGCATGGAAAACACCCAAAATAAGGAGGTAATAATCAATGTCCAATCGCTGCGAAAAAAGCAGTATATGCAAAAAGTATATATAAATATGTATATCATGCAAATAGTAAGAAAGGTTAATTGAAGCATAAAATTGATGTCATGATACCGATTAGACTGGCAGCAAAAATGATTCCCTGTAGGATAAGTCACATAAAGTGCAGATAATGAATACAAAAGCGTAGAGATAATGAGGCCGACCACTCACCCACTAAACACCCGATGAGCGTTTCACCAATGCTTCATCAGGGGTGGTCGGTTACACTCTATGTCCAACCATATCATTAGAATGAAGACATTTGCACCCATACTGCTTTATTAGTGCTTGGGATCAGTCATGGGATTGACAGGTTTTCTTTATGTAAACCTAAAACTTCCAACTGAGCGCTCTGCTAAAAGTACCAAACTTAAAAGCTAATAAGTTTCATTATATATAATATGTCTGTTTTTTTTTTCTGACTCCAGGTATGAAATCAATTATGCAAATTTTGTTTGAAATTTAAAGGCTAGTGTTAAGCTAAACGGATGCTGTCTACATTTTGTATAATGAGCTCCCCATAATAGAGGCAGCTTCAGAAAGCTGTGCTCAATTCATTGTGGGCCCAACATTAGTTACATTACCAGCTTTTATTATAACAGGTACGTGATTAAAATCAAGGGGAGCTGCTGTATAAATCTAAATGCAGAGAGCCCCCCCTAGTGGCAGCTGTGTGTCATTGCCAGCATACTCCATATCGGTCACATTCCTTATGGTATCTACTGCACTATAAATATTAATGTGTAGCTGCAATGGAGCAGTTACTCCCAAAATATTCTCTAGAGTAATATAGCAGCTGGAAATATCTTTAAAGCAATTTAATAAAGGAGGTAATATATATATAGAATACCATCTAACGGTCTACTTAGCAGGCAGATATTGGCAGCTGGCATCGTCTAGACAAGTGGTCCCCAAGCTATTGCCCCCCAGCTGTTGCGAAACTACAACTCCTACATTGTGCTGACAGATGCCTATTGGATGGAAAGGCAGAGATGAAGACCAACGCACGCAGCGCTGTAAGAAACAAGGAGCGAAATTGATATGTCATCACTTTAAAAGAGCGAAAACCAGTTTAAAAGGATTATTTCTTTCTTCATATTTGTATATTGTTGGATAATGCTGGTAAATACTATCATTTTTGCAATTAACTGCTTATTAAAATTTTCAACAGTTCTTGAGATACAGCTGGTTGCCTAGGAGACCGACCACTGCTGCTAGACAACAGAATTTGCACAGTGCTCATTAGCTCTTTACTTCTGCTTTGAAGCTGGCCGGGCTTGCTGGCTATTAATCCTGGCCAGCAAAATGCTTATAAGCTAGGCAATATGCTGTAAACAAAAAAAGTATTAAGGGGTTTTCCTATATTTTAGAGTGATGATATATCTTTAGGATCTTGAGAATAAAGGGGTCACTGTGGCATAGTGCTGCTTTCCCTTAACTTCTTTCCTTGGGACTCTAAGTTGTTGCCCGTTACCAAAAATGATTCTTCACAAACAACATTTCTCGGCCATTTTGAGTCATTGCCTTTAGTCTACATAGTTCAATAATGTCCCCTAAAGTGTTTTTCCATTTTTATTTTTTACGTTTGTTGTAATGTTCTTACCTTTCTCCGCCTTGTCAATACTGCAGCTCTTTTGCTTACATATAGCTTCCAACCGGTCAGAAGATTTCATTTCTCATGCCGTGACATGTATAGTACTGCACTCAGTCTGTAAGTGACTGAGCCAATGCTCGGCCTGGTAGCCTTAACCTGTCATTTTTTGTGATGACCCAATCAAGAATGGAAGAAGAGGATGTGCTCTGTCTACAGGGTGTCAACCAATGGAAGTTGACTGATCAAAGTGTGGAACGGTGATAAAATGTACTCTTTACTTTCCGACTTCTTAATTTCATTTGATAGATAATATAATAAATGGATATTATCTATGAAATATCTTGTCTTACTCCTGAAAAATTACTTCAAGTTACCAACCAGGAGGTCTCTCTCTACAAGAAGTGGAGATGTGTCTATATCTCTCTACGGGAAGTGGAGATGTGTCTATATCTCTCTACAGGAAGTGGAGATGTGTCTATATCTCTCTACAGGAAGTGGAGAGGGTCTTTGTCTTGCTATAGAAAGTGGGGTTGAGTTATTGTCTCTTTACAGGAAGTGAGTTTGAGTCAATATCTCTTTACAGGAAGTGAGGTAGAGTCATTGTCTCTTTACAGCAAGTGAAGTTGAGTCATTGTCTCTTTACAGGAAGTAAGGTTGAGTTAATGTCTCTTTACAGGAAGTGAGGTTGAGTCAATGTCTCTACTGAAAGTGTGATTGAGTCATTGTTTCTCCATAGGAAGTGAGGTTGAGCCAGTGTCTTTCTACAGGTTGTGAGGTGGAGTCAATGCCTTTCTACAGGAAGGGAGGTTGAGTCATTGTCTCTCTACAGGAAGTGAGGTTGATTTATTGTCTCTCTTCAGAAAGTGGGGTTGAGTCATTGTTTCTCTACAGGAAGTGTGGTTAAGTGTTGTGAATTCTTCTTTTGGGTTCCCTCCAGTGGTTGTAGGTGGTAATGCAGTTGTCCCTGAGTTACAGTCCTGGCCAGGTGTATCTGCTGATTGCAGTTCTGACTGGGGTATTTAGGTGTGCAGGATTCATTAGTCCTTGCCAGATGTCCATGGTTCTGGGAGGTTTTGGATCTTTGTCTGGTTCCTGCTGCCTTGCTGCCAATTCAGCAAAGATAAGTGTCTGGCTTTTGTTTCTGTGGCACACATGCTGTGTGCTTAATAATTATGTGCTATTCATTTGTTTTCTCTTGTCCAGCTTAGATTGTGTCAGTGTTTTCTCAGTCTTGTTGGATTCTCTGGAGTTGCAGATATACGCTCCACATCTTTAGTTAGATGGTGGAATTTTTTGTATTTTCTGCTGTGGATATTTTTGGAAGGGTTTTAATACTGACCGCTTAGTATTCTTTCCTATCCTTTCCTATTTTAGCTAGAGTGGCCTCTTTTACTTAATCCTGTTTCCTGTCTGCATGTGTCTTTTCCTCTACTACTCACAGTCAATATTTGTGGGGGGCTGCCTATCCTTTGGGGTTCTGCTCTGAGGCAAGGTAGAATTTCTATTTCCATCTATAGGGGTATTTAGTCCTCCGGCTGTGTCGAGGTGTCTAGGATTTGTTAGGCACACCCCACGGCTACTTCTAGTTGCGGTGTTAAGTTCAGCATTTGCGGTCAGTACGGTTTCCACCAACTCAGAGAAAGTTCCATGCGGCTCCAAGGTCACCGGATCATAACAGTTAAGCCAGTCTTTCTACAGGAAGTAAGGTCGAGTCAATATCTTTCAACAGGAAGTGAGGTTGAGTCAATGTCTTTCAACAGGAAGTGAGGTTGAGTCAATGTCTTTTTACGGGAAGTAAGGTTGAGTTAATGTCTCTCTTCAGAAAGTTTGGTTGAGTCATTGTTTCTCTACAGGAAGTGAGATTGTATCATTGTCACTCTACAAGGCAACTATTAGTAAGTCTGAGCCTTTCTCTCTCTACAGGAAATGAGGTTGGGCATTTGTCTCTACAGGAAGTGGGTGGGTCTTTATCTCTCTGCAACAAATGTGGACAGCTCTTTGTAGCTCTACAGGAAGTGTCTGGTCTTTATCTCTCTACAGGAAGTGAGAGTGGGTCTTTACTCCTGCTCTCCTGCTAGCAAAATTACATTCAGGGATAACACACATTTTGTCTTTCCAGTTCAAGGCATGCAAGCAACTGAACAATATCAGGAGCAGTGCAAGATCGATTGAGAGGGAAAAAAGAGTTCTAGCACCAATAGTGCTTGCAGAATGCTGATAGAGAGGAACCGCCCACTGAAAATGTCTGGCAATTTACCTAGTGAGAGAATCGTGATAGTTCCTCTACATAAAAAAATGGCATTTTAATTTTTTATATGTGAGGGATGACAACGCCAAGACCATGCTTTGTTAAAGGTAGTGTGCGAAACGACAGGAACACTACATTTTTAGCCAGGTTACATAGCTCCGTGGTAAAAAGACTAAAGTTGTACCTAGACCTTTCTACCCAAGAAGCCAAAAAGGCCCTATAAGAAGACAGCAGTATTATAAAGCATACTTGGTGTATGGGAGACCCTGGTGGAGCATGGTATCGGTGTCTGGTAGCTCTGAGTTCCCTTCTGATTATTTCATCGTTGTTACATCAGCAAAGCTGTGATCACTAAATAGGTCCATAGCCCTTATTATTTACAGGCCAAGCTCACCTGCTTGCTTCAAGCATCTTCTTTTCTTGCAAAGTTCACAGCTGTCGTGCTGGGCAAACTACAACTGCGTGCGTTCATCCACTGTTGATGAAATGCGTTTGTTGGCAGGCACCAGATGTTGAACTCCATCCAGATGAGAGGCTTTGTGTCTTTACAGAAGGATACAGTGTAACGCTAAGTGCAAGCTCCATGTTCTTCATTTCCATGCTTGGTTACATAGATTTCGATGCAATAATGCTAGTCTCTGGGTAGATAAATGGCTGAAAGGAGAAAAGATGGCTGTTTCTTAGGCAATCCACACATGTGTTGCGGCTGACGAACAGCCGCAAGACATGCAGCCGATGGGTCTCGAACATAGTATTTGAGCACGCTGAAATCACTCTGTTAACACCCGAGCCTGCTCAGATTACACCTTGTCCGAGCACGTTCGCCCAACACTAACAGCACGTGACTGCATGATCATAGCATATGGTTTGCGCATAGCCTGTCCTCGTGGTCTGCATTGGAGCGGTATGTGGAATATTTGCAAAGTTGCTGCTTCATGAATTTTTCATTATAGTTGGGAAAAACAAAGTTTGTACTAAAAACACAGGTTGCCCAACTTTTGGACATTTTTTTTGTTGTTTTTACTTAAATGCATGCATTTGGGGCTGAAAATGACTCGTGCAATTGGGTTTCATTGCAAATTTTGCCTCGTTTGCTCTCTTTTGCTTCTGTGTTGCACTGTCTTGTGCTGGCTGCAGAATGGATGAGGGAGCTCATTCAGGTTGAATGATGGAAGAGTTTGTAAGTCTTTTATCTGTCTTTTTTTCAGCTTCTCTCAGCTGATTTAGTATGACCACAGGGGAACAAAAATCCTATAAAAGCCAAACGGTGCTAAATTTTTCTGAAACCTAAATGCAAAAAATGATTTGTAGCCCCAAATACATGAATTTAAGTAAAAAAAAAAAAAAATAATTGTCCACATATGTAGAGAACCCCTTGAAGTGTGTTAGATATTTTTTCTGCTTAGAACAAAGGGGTGTAACTTAAATTTGACACTAAAACTGCTCTGAAATATTAGCGTAAATTATTGACGCAAAGTAAAGCTAAACCATTTGGCGTTTTTGCTTTTTCCTACTTTTTCTCATAGAGCCATAACTTTTTTACATTTTTCTATTTACGTACAGCCATAGGAAGGCTTGTGTTCCGTAGGACGAGTCATAGTTTTAAATGACTCCATTCATTTTTACCATAGAACACACTAAAAAAAAGAGAAAAAATATTCCATGTGGTCTGAAAGTAAAAGTGACCAGATATCAATCTCCTTCAGGACGGTCA
The DNA here is from genome assembly GCF_032444005.1 of Ranitomeya imitator. Lineage (NCBI taxonomy): Eukaryota > Metazoa > Chordata > Amphibia > Anura > Dendrobatidae > Ranitomeya > Ranitomeya imitator. Next base: position 25,973,826 of record NC_091289.1, read on the forward strand.
GATTATTTTTATATCAAACTTGCCTAGTTATTTTTATGATGGTTTTGTGTAGAGCTGTCATTTTTGTTGAAACCATTTTGGGGTACATACGAGGTTTTGATTGTTGTATATTCCATTTTTGAAGGGAGGTGGGTTGGTAGAAGAACAATAATTCCAGTAATAAGTAATAATTATAGAAGCAATAATTCTTGCACAACTGATTAAATTATTTTTTTCATAGATCACACTTAACGTGGCTATACAGAACATGTTTATTTTTTTATTTCCTTATTGGAAAAAAATGGGTTATTAAAATTTTTAATATATATATATATATATATATATACAAGTGCAGTAAATTAGAATATCATCAAAAAGTTAACTTTTTTCATTTCTTCAATACAAAAAGTGAAGCTCATATATTATATAGAGTCATTACACACAGAATGATCTATTTCACTTGTTTATTTCTGTTAATGTTGATGTTTATGGCTCACAGACAAACCCAAAAGTCATTATCTCAGTAAATTAGAATAATTAGCAAAAAACACGTGCAAAGGCTTCCTTATATATATATTTATATATATATATATATATATATATATAGTTTTACTTTTCACTAATTTTCTTTAGGGGATTTGAACTTTCAGTAATTTGCATGCTTGTACTATATAATTCCTCAGTGTGTAATAAAGATCACTATCTTCTATGAAGCCCAGCCACAGGCTGGGCTTCATAGGATTACAGAGACAGTCGCAGCAGTGACCTACAGTAAGGTACCTTTTATCAATTTTGCACCAAAGTACTATTTTGTAAAAAAAAATGATAAAAAATCAAATCAAGTCTGAGCCAAGCAGAGCTTACAATGCAAAACACCTCCTAAAACTAAAAGTTCTAGATGCGCACAGTTGCAATATGCAACTATCAATATCTACATGAACATATCTTCCCAAAAATAATCAAAACTTAAGAAATTAAAGTCTCTGGGATCCAGATATCCATAATCTGATTGGAAAGGGGTTAATTGGATGTGGAACTGCTCAGAAAAAAGGTTGATTTCACACGACCAACATTTATAGTCCAAGTATGGGACGCCCATTGGTTTCCTGACCCAACCTCAACACCATCACAGGCATATAGGAGGTTGTTGATTTTAGATCTGGAGTCTCACCGTCCATTCAAATTTTGTGGTCAGTGAACAGACCATGAAGGTCGGATTTGTGAAACCGGCCATAATCTTAAAAAGCAATCACCGCAGTTGTCTCTTGGGACTCGAGATGATCATCTGTTACGAAAGGGTTTAGCTTCTTCCACCGTTACATTATTGCTAGTGACAGAATAAACTATTGCGTGCCGGTCAGTCAGATGAATTTTTGACCATGTAATATAATACATGGACGGGCCAGGTGCACCAGACCGGGAGCTGCTCAAAGAGGTGGCTTCCAAGCTGGACTCTCCATCTATGAAGTCTACATGACCTATCCACATGGGGAGGTGATGTCCTGATGACACAATGCCTATGGCCATACAGTAAATATCACTGGACAGGAATCACACATGCTATCTTGATGAATTTTTGGTGCAGTTTTTTAAGCATGGCCAGGAAAGGGAATCACAAGGGAATATCATTTTCTCCTTGATGGATCCAATACTGACTATGGTTCAAAAAACTTTCCAGATCATCCATCCTTGGCAGAGTCTTCAGGACTAACCTAGTTTGGAAGGCAATGTCTTCAGGTACTGCTTATCTACTATAAGTGTGTAGCCATCTCAGCTCAGCATCCAAACTAGAAAACTGTCCTTCTGCCTCAGATCTTTCTCTGGGACATGAGGAGCATTTTTAATAACTAAGCACCTTTGTAAGAGATGGGTTAAATTGTATTACTGCTGATCTGCAACATCTTGCACCTAGAGATCTTAGCACTGAGCCACCATAGCAGACATCTGTCTCATGATAACTAGAGAGACAATTAACACATTTCTTGTCACAGGGTTGTAGCACATTTTTGTGCTACATTGTCATTTTCGATTTAACCCATTTCTCTTTCTCCGTATCATACGATTACATTGTGACTGATGATCGGTTTTGTTTTTTTACTTCCAGTTGGGGAACACAAGGGGATTTCAGTACCACACACGCCCTGCCTGCCGTCAAGGTCAAGCTCTTCACCGAAAGCACTGGGGTTCTCGCGCTGGAAGATAAAGAACTTGGACGGGTGAGACCTTTGGCTGGACGACACCTGTTGGTACCGATGCCAAAATTCTTGCCATCTAAGGATAATCATTATGCATGACTAGTACATAGAAACCAATACATAGGCTAGTGATGGCAGAAGACCTCAAGGTCTACATAGTCCACTCTTTTTTCTCTATATTGTTTAAATAAAACATCTTTGTAGAAAATTCACACCTGTTCAGTTTTACTTCTGCAGTCTGCAGTTGATAAAGTCTTTCCATGTGCCTTACTGAAAAGGAGAAAATTTGCACACCCTTTTCCCAGGGAGCATAGTGTTGGCATATTAGTCGCCCTATGTGGTCTCCACAAGGAGAAACGATACCTCATAGAGTTCTGTCAAAAGTTTTTCACCCAGCCATCTCAACTGGTACACTACCCTACAATGGCAAGGATCAAAATCTCAGGAATAGGTGTCTGGAGAAGAACATTTTGGTTTAGATAAAGTGGCAAGGCTTGATATAAGTTATCTTTTACTTCTAGAACAGCTACTTCCAATAGGTAGCGCTAGAAAGCCAGTTTTCTTGGATAAGAGCTGATTTTCATACTTGTATCCTGGCCTTTAAAAGGATGCTATTACTGAACTATTTTTAAATCATAATTTTGTGTTAAATATACTTTTATTTATTTTGGGGGCAATTTTGTTTTATTTATATCACGTTCTTACCTAAAATACAAAGGTCTGTACCACAGGACTGGCGTATAGCAAATGTGGTGCCAATATTCAAAAAGGGGACAAAAACTGAACTCGGAAACTATAGGCCAGTAAGCTTAACCTCTACTGTGGGTAAAATCCTGGAGGGCATTCTAAGGGACGCTATACTGGAGTATCTGAAGAGGAATAACCTCATGACCCAGTATCAGCACGGGTTTACTATGGACCGTTCATGTCAGACTAATCTGATCAGCTTCTATGAAGAGGTAAGTTCCGGACTGGACCAAGGGAACCCAGTGGATGTAGTGTATATGGACTTTTCAAAAGCTTTTGATACGGTGCCACACAAAAGGTTGATACATAAAATGAGAATAATAGGGATAGGGGAAAATATGTGTCAGTGGGTTAAGAGCTGGCTCAGGGATAGGAAACAAAGGGTGGTTATTAATGGAGCACACTCGGACTGGGTCGCGGTTAGCAGTGGGGTACCACAGGGGTCAGTATTGGGCCCTCTTCTTTTTAACATATTTATTAATGACCTTGTAGGGGGCATTCAGAGCAGAATTTCAATATTTGCAGATGACACTAAACTCTGCAGGGTAATCAATACAGAAGAGGACAATTTTATATTACAGGATGATTTATGTAAACTAGAAGCTTGGGCTGATAAATGGCAAATGAGCTTTAATGGGGATAAATGTAAGGTCATGCACTTGGGTAGAAGTAATAAGATGTATAATTATGTGCTTAATTCTAAAACTCTGGGCAAAACAGTCAATGAAAAAGACCTGGGTGTATGGGTGGATGACAAACTCATATTCAGTGGCCAGTGTCAGGCAGCTGCTACAAAGGCAAATAAAATGATGGGATGCATTAAAAGAGGCATAGATGCTCATGAGGAGAATATAATTTTACCTCTATACAAGTCACTTGTTCGACCACACTTAGAATACTGTGCACAGTTCTGGTCTCCGGTGTATAAGAAAGACATAGCTGAACTAGAGCGGGTGCAGAGAAGAGCGACCAAGGTTATTAGAGGACTGGGGGGTCTGCAATACCAAGATAGGTTATTACACTTGGGGCTATTTAGTTTGGAAAAACGAAGACTAAGGGGTGATCTTATTTTAATGTATAAATATATGAGGGGACAGTACAAAGACCTTTCTGATGATCTTTTTAATCATAGACCTGAGACAGCGACAAGGGGGCATCCTCTACGTCTGGAGGAAAGAAGGTTTAAGCATAATAACAGACGCGGATTTTTTACTGTAAGAGCAGTGAGACTATGGAACTCTCTGCCGTATGATGTTGTAATGAGTGATTCATTACTTAAATTTAAGAGGGGACTGGATACCTTTCTTGAAAAGTATAATGTTACAGGGTATATACACTAGATTCCTTGTTGGGGTGTTGATCCAGGGAACTAGTCTGATTGCCGTATGTGGAGTCGGGAAGGAATTTTTTTCCCCAAAGTGGCGCTTACTATTTGCCACATGGATTTTTTTGCCTTCCTCTGGATCAACATGTTAGGGCATGTTAGGTTAGGCTAAGGGATGAACTAGATGGACTTATAGTCTTCCTTCAACCTTAATAACTATGTTACTATGAGTAATCATGCAATTTTCCCACTGGCCACTGTAGCTTTTTTTAGATGAATACGTCCTGTCCTTTTAGGAAGAGTTTTCAGCAGGCTCCTTATCGTCAGAGGCAGGATTACAGTGACAGGTAAACATCTCTATACACAGCTAATAACACAGTATCCACCAATCACAGTACACGATGTCACAGATGCCCCTGCTCTTCATTCCCTTCACAATGACGCTCATTAGATGCATCAATACCAAAGATAACGTCGGAATCTGTACATTGCGCCTAAAGTACATGTGGATTTCCTGAAACAATAAGTTAAAGTCTAAAAAAGCCCCAGTGGTGGGTGTAAAAATTGCAAGATATTTTTTATTTTTAATATAGATTGTGATATGGGGGGAAAAACACTGTAAAATTAACACAACAATCTGATTTAAAAAATGTCTTTTTTTGATGATTGCTGATGATAAGTCCCCAATCCTCTCTACATAACACAAAAAATGCCTCATATTATCCCCCTATACCGTGTGGTCCGCTTTGATGGGCATCTCTGGTCTTGATCCTGCGCCTCCTCTCTTGGCATATTTGTCCTCCTTCCGCTTACTTCATGCGGATAAGTCATCCACACAGTGTCCCCCCATTGCACTCCTGCGCAGACGCACTTCTCTCTGCCCTGACAATGCTAGAGCAAAGTACCGTAATGTGCATGCGCCGACTTTACTTCTGGTTCATTGGCGCTCTTCGGCCTCTCCCGGCGCATGCGCATTACTCAGTAAGGCAGAGAGACGTGCGCCTGCGCAGGAGCGTGGTGAAGGACACAAAGCAGGGAAGGAGGACGGGGAGCGTAAGAAGAGAGGAGGCACCGGATCAAGACTAGAGACGCCGATCGTACCGCACCACATGGCGGGACAATAAAAGGTTTTTTTCCTGCTATGCAGTGGGAAGTTTGGGTCTTACATACAGCTTACTAGAATACTGTAAAAGAAGCCATAAACGGTGGTGGCCGCACTTTCTATTGGGAAAACCGGTTTACAGGTTCCCTTTAAGTCTTCCTATGTGTACTTGGTGGTCTCCAACAAGGAGAAGTAATACATCAGCAACCCTAAAAAATATTATTAGAAACAATAGAGGGTAATTCTTACTTGGGGACGATCTATATTAGTCAAAATCAGAAAATATCTTCCATAGGAGTAGCATGGGCTAAGCAAGTAGGAAAGGACGCCAAACCGGCACACACGCAGTATGCCTAATGTTTGTTTGCCACTTGTTGCATCCGTATGTGTTAGAGGTACCAAAAACAAATAAAATTTGCCTCAATTTTTTTTTAACCCAATTTGCAATAATATTTTGTCTCATTTTGCTTCCATCTAATGATGCTATTCTACTTCTATATCTTAAAGGTTGTGCTGCACCCAACACCCAACAGTCCCAAACAGTCGGAGTTTCATAAAATGACAGTGTCAAAAAACTGCCCCGATCACGACCTGAAGATCAAATTAGCAGTCCGAATGGATAAACCGCAGAACATGAAGCATTGTGGGTAAGTCAGAACTACACGAAATCACTAAACCTACTGATAACGACCTCAATATTGATGATCTACTGTAGGACTATGGCTGAGCTGCAGTAAAGGGAACGGACTGTAGAAAATAGTGGCGCTGTTTCCTGAAAATAAAAAGCTTGGAAATAATTTCAAAGAAGTTTTCAGGGCTATGGAAGCATTGACTTATCCTTAGGACAGGAGGTCAATATTTAAATTAGGAGGGTGCTAACTCTCAGCAAAGTACCCTTCATTCTTTACTGGGCCCAGCGCCTTACTTTTGGCAGTGGATGTGTCTGTTATTGCAGCTTTAAGCAATGATATCAGGCACTGCCACATCCAAAAATGAAGTAATAGAGCCACTTGATTGAGCGCCATTACTAGTTTTAGTTTAGTATGTTTAGCATTTTTTATGTATTTATTATTATTTTTCTCATTTTTATAGTTTATTATCATTTTTAGTATTTTAAATTTGATTATGATTTTTTAGCATTTTTTATGTATTTATTTATTATTATTTTCTTATTATTTTTCTTTTATATTTTATTGTTATTTTATTATTTTAGATTGTATTGTTACTTTTAGCATTTTTATGTGCTTATGATTCATCTTTGTTTTTATTTTTCTTATTTTCATGTTATTCTTACTATAGATTTGATTGTTATGTTTAGCATTTTTTATGTATTTATTTATTATTTTTTGCTTGCTTTTATGTTAATTGCTTTTAGAATTTATTGTTATTTTAAGTATTTTAGATTTGATTGATATTTTTGGCATTTTTAGGTATTTTTTGTAATTTTTTTCTTATTTTCATATTTTATTGTTATTTTTCTTATTTTAGATTGGATGGTTACTTGTAGCATTTTTTATGTATTTATTTAGTATTTTTTTGTTATTATTTTTCTTATTTTTTTATTTTATTGTTATTTTTATTATTTTAGATTTGGTTGCTACTTTTAGAATTTTTCATGCATTTATTATTTTTTCATATTATTTTTATTATTTTTATTATTTTAGATTTGATGGTTACTTTTAGCATTTTTTTTATGCGTTTGTTTATTATTTTTTGTTATTATTTTTCTTATTTTTTTATTTTATTGTTATTTTTGTTATTTTAGATTTGGTTGCTACTTTTAGAATTTTTCATGCATTTATTATTTTTTCATATTATTTTTCTTATTTTTATTATTTTAGATTTGATGGTTTCTTTTAGCTTTTTTTATGTATTTATTATTTTTTGTTATTATTTTTCTTATTTTTATATTTTATTGTTATTTTTATTATTTTAGATTTGGTTACTATTTTTAGCGTTTTTCATGTATTTATAATTTGTTTTCATATTATTTTTCTTATTTTTCTTATTTTAGATATAATTGTTGCTTTTAGCATTTCTTTATGTATTTATTATTATTATTATTATTATTGTTATTACTTTTCACTCATTCATCTGCTATTTCAACCTGCTACTCCTGCACCTCTCAGGTCCCGTCTATGCTACAACAGAGGACTTTTATATTGTTCTTTTATTGAGTTCTGCTACAATTAGGTTACATGTCTCATCGTTTTTTATTACGAGACCCCAATGGATGTCATGTCCCCCCCTCTGAGAACCATTACCAGAATGAATCACCGAACGCTCCTATTATCATTACCAGACCCTGTAGACAAGTCATCCGTGAAACCAGTGATCTGAGGTCTGTGCTCCATCAATGATAGGAAGTGAAAGTGTCCGGTCTATAGGCATCACCTTAGGAGGCCTGACCGCAGTGGATCCGAACAGATGGGACTTTGCCTCATTTGTCCTTAACATGAAATCAATCTGAGAAATGCAGAACAGAATGTGATATAAAAATAGCACAAAGCACCGCGACAAACTCATCAACCACATCACGTAATCACCGAACCCATCTTCTAACACGAATCTATTGATTCTATTACGTGTTTTCTCACTGTAGACGATGGAGCTATTTGCATTATACATTTTCAATTTATTACTGGCATTTAATAATAAAATAAAAACAATTCTTATAAAAAAAAAATGTAAAAATATTTTCTGAAAAATTTTCACATAAAATGGTTATCATTATTAAATATTATTCTAAATAATAATAATATTAAATACTATTAAATATAAGAGTGCTTCAAGTAGAAGTGATCTTAACCCCCCTCCTAATAAGAGTGTTTTGATTCTAAATGACCAGACTCTTTGTTTTTTTCCTGTATTTTTTATTATTATTATTAATTGGGCTATTAATTTTGGAACTCTTTTTTTCATGTTTCATAGAGCAGAGTTTATTTAACAACTTTTAAAAGTTTAGCAACTTTTCAAAAGTTATTTTAGTTATTTTTATCAGTGCTCATGGGCACATAATGAAAAATGTATATATATATATATTATTAAAAAATGTGTGGTCCTTTATTCTTCTAAAACAAAATGCCTTATCAGAAAATGACCTACTATTCATATAAGGTCTTTATTTTAAAAGTATTATATATACAGTACAGACCAAAAGTTTGGACACACCTTCTCATTTAAAGATTTTTCTGTATTTTCATGACTATGAAAATTGTACATTCACACTGAAGGCTCTTATGACCTGGTGGTTAGGACAATTATGGACCTGGTGGTTAAGAGCACACGGAAATACCTGATAGTTACAATAATATAGGACGAGCTCTGAGACGTGGGAACTCTGCTGACCGCAATCCCTAATCCTATCACACACACTAGAAATAGCCGTGGATTGCTCCTAACGCTCCCTATGCAACTCGACACAGCCTAAGAAACTAGCTAGCCCTAGAGATAGAAAAATAAAGCCTACCTTGCCTCAGAGAAATTCCCCAAAGGAAAAGGCAGCCCCCCACATATAATGACTGAGTAAAGATGGAAATTACAAACACAGAGATGAAATAGATTTAGCAAAGTGAGGCCCGACTTACTGAACAGACAGAGGATAGGAAAGGTAACTTTGCGGCCAGCACAAAAAACTACAAAAAGACCACGCAGAGGGCGCAAAAAGACCCTCCGCACCGACTCACGGTGCGGAGGCGCTCCCTCTGCGTCCCAGAGCTTCCAGCAAGCAAGACAAAATCAAAATAGCAAGCTGGACAGAAAAATAGCAAACCAGAGAAAAGCAAGCAGGAACTTAGCTTCTGCTGGGAAGACAGGTCACAAGAACGATCCAGGAGAGAACAAGACCAATACTGGAACATTGACAGGTGGCATGGAGCAATGATCTAAGTGGAGTTAAATAGAGCAGCCAGCTAACGAATTAACCTCGTCACCTGTGAAAGGAAACTCAGAAGCAGCAGCTCCACTCACAACCACCAGAGGAAGCCCATGGACAGAACCAGCCGAAGTACCATTCATGACCACAGGAGGGAGCTTGACAACAGAATTCACAACAGAAGGCATCAAAACTATGAATTAACATATGTGGAATTATATACTTAACAAAAAAGTGCGAAACAACTGAAAATATGTCTTACATTCTAGGTTCTTCAAAGTAGCCACCTTTTGCTTTGGTGACAGCTTTGCACACTCTTGGCATTCTCTTGATGAGCTTCAAGAGGTAGTCCCCGGGAATGGTTTTGTAACAGTCTTGAAGGAGTTCCCAGAGATGCTTAGCACTTGTTGGCCCTTTTGCCTTCACTCTGCGGTCCAGCTCACCCCAAACCATCTCGATTGGGTTCAGGTCTGGTGACTGTGGAGGCCAGGTCATCTGGCGTAGCACCCATCACTCTCGTTCTTGGTCACATAGCCCTTACACAGCCTGGAGGTGTGTTTGGGGTCATTGTCCTGTTGAAAAATAAATGATGGTCCAACTAAACGCAAACCGGATGGAATAGCATGCCACTGCAAGATGCTGTGGTAGCCATGCTGGTTCTGTATGCCTTCAATTTTGAATAAATCCCCAACAGTGTCACCAGCAAAGCCCCCCCACACCATCACAACTTCTCCTCCATGCTTCACGGTGGGAACCAGGCATGTAGAGTCCATCCGTTCAACTTTTCTGCGCCACACAAAGACTCGGTGGTTGGAACCAAAGATCTCAAATTTAGACTCATCAGACTAAAGCACAGATTTCCACTGGTCTAATGTCCATTCCTTGTGTTCTTTAGCCCAAACAAGTCTCTTCTGCTTGTTGCCTGTCCTTAGCAGTGGTTTCCTAGCAGCTATTTTACCATGAAGGCCTGCTGCACAAAGTCTCCTCTTAACAGTTGTTGTAGAGATGTGTCTGCTGCTAGAACTCTGTGTGGCATTGACCTGGTCTCTAATCTGATCTACTGTTAACCTGCGATTTCTGAGGCTGGTGACTCGGATAAACTTATCCTCAGAAGCAGAGGTGACTCTTGGTCTTCCTTTCCTGGGGCGGTCCTCATGTGAGCCAATTTCTTTGTAGCACTTGATGGTTTTTGCCACTGCACTTGGGGACACTTTCAAAGTTTTGACAATTTTTTGGACTGACTGACCTTCATTTCTTAAAGTAATGATTGATGGCCACTCGTTTTACTTTTCTTAGCTGCTTTTTTCTTGCCATAATACAAATACTAACAGTCTATTCAGTAGGACTATCAGCTGTGTATCCACCAGACTTCTGCACAACACAACTGATGGTCCCAACACCATTTATAAGGCATGAAATACCACTTATTAAACCTGACAAAGCACACCTGTGAAGTGAAAACCATTCCCGGTGACTACCTCTTGAAGCTCATCAAGAGAATGCCAAGAGTGTGCAAAGCAGTCATCAAAGCAAAAGGTGGCTACTTTGAAGATCCTAGAATATAAGACATATTTTCAGTTGTTTCACACTTTTTTGTTAAGCATTTAATCCAGATGTGTTAATTCATAGTTTTGATGCCCTCAGCATGAATGTACAATTTTCATAGTCATGAAAATACAGAAAAATCTTTAAATGAGAAGGTGTGTCCAAACTTTTGGTCTGTACTGTATATATAGATTTGTCTAAATTTTAAAACATATATTTCAATTCTCACAATTGCAACAAAATATAATATTAGACTTCCAATGTAAGGAAGTCTACTGGACATATTGCCCATGTTCCCCCTTGAGGAACAAGTGTAATGTTATATTGTGTAATTGGAATTGTGATATGCGTTAAAGATGTATGTGATGTGTGTTACTCAATGATAGGGAGAGTTAAAGATTGGGACTAGCCCAGAGTGGGAGAGGCTAGGGTGAATGGACAGAGATAGTTTCCTGTCAGAACGTTAGATAGGGCCCCGTGTGTGCTGGAAGCAGACCTAAAGTCTGAACTGAACAGTGGGTGACATGTGGATGTCCCTAATGTGAGAGGAGACTGTGTCAAGGGATAGTGAGATCTTAGCAGAAAGATGGAGAGAAGTGACCGAAAGTCAGAGTGATCCATAGGAGATAGGTCCCAGGACAGGAAGTTATTATTAAGTAAAGAGTTTATTTTCAACTGGTGGCCTCTCTCTTTGAAGTCCCCAACATCTGGTATTGGCAAACCAAAGTCATCGGTAAAATGCAGCCTGCAAAAGTGTAGAGCCCCTTAACACAAGTCCACCCCCAGCCAGGACTCTCGTCGGCATGTTAGAGATGAGTACCTCGCCCACAGCTACCACCCCGCACCACGTTACACTAATATTCCTGTTCTTCACAAATAGAAAAAAATAATAATGCATGCTCAAATATATTTGGGAACAAGCCCAGAGATGAACTTGAGATGACACTGCATTATTGCCCAGAGCTGCATTCACATTATTGTTGGTCACTTTTTTTTCCCACTTTTTGGATTGTAATATAATGAGGGGAAAGGAAAAAAAGTTTTATTAGCATTTGTTATTATTTTGTTTTATTAAGTTTCTTGTAAGGTGTACAAAATGCAAGAAAAGAGTGCGTTATTTTTCTAGGAACTCGTGTCCATGAGCTGAATCTGGTCAACCAAAGTTTAGATTGTTTGGTTCTTTGCTTTCCTTAAAGCTTCACACTCTCTCACCTGTGATCGTCTTCGTTTCTTCATGATATTTGTTGATTTTGCTTTCTCTGAATGTTTCTCCAGGTATTTATGGGCTATTGGTAAAAATGTGTGGAAGAGATGGAAAAAACGATTTTTCGTCTTGGTCCAGGTAATTTTTTTTTTCACATTTATTTTATGTCATTGCATTATTATGTTATGTTATACAGATGGATCGCTTGTGGACTTGTGTTAGTTACTAAAAAGGGTTGTCCACTACTTGGACAACCCCTTCCTGATCTAAATGCTTGGCTTGATAAAATAAAAAAACCTATACTCACCTCCCATGCCGGCATCATTCCGGCATCATCAGCGCTTGAGGTTCCGGGACTCTTGCGCAGTTGTTGTGACATGTTACCCAAGTGCCCAGTCAGCGCCCAGTCGGCGCTGGCGTCACGGTCTCCACCTTTGTACTGATTGAACATGAAGAGGAAGCCCGGGCTGCAATTGCTCTCGTTTCCTCTTCATGTTCAATTCGATAGGAGGTGGGGACAATGATGCCAGGTCTGATGGGACGCCAGGGTCATGTATCACAACACCGTATGGGAGAGTCTAAATATAAGACAATTGTGAACAAGAGTCGTTGCAAACCGTGTAAACCAGCTGCCAATCACCCAATAAATTGAGCTTGTCAGTTCTGGTCCATCCTGTGCTATGAGGATCAGGGGTCTACTCTGTTCTCAGCATCAATATGGTGACTGTTGTGAATTCTGTGGTCACAAGTGGTATTGCAGTCTCTGGGCGTCCTCCCTCAGGTGTTTTGGTGAGCTCGTTGGCTGCCTTGCTATTTAGCTCCACCTGAGTCTGTCTTCCTTGCTCCTTGTCAATGTTCCAGTGTTGGATCTGAGCTACTGCATCTTTCCTTGGGCCTGCTGCTCTGCTAGATAAGTGCTTCTAGTTTGTTTTCTGTTTTTTCTGTCCAGCTTGTTATTATCTTTTGCTGGAAGCTCTGAGAAGCAAAGGGGTGCACCGCCGTGCTGTTAGTTCGGCACGGTGGGTCTTTTTTGCCCCTTTGCGTGGTTTTCGTTTTAGGGTTTTTTGTAGACTGCATAGTTCTCTTTGCTATCCTCGCTCTGTCTAGAATATCGGGCCTCACTTTGCTGAATCTATTTCATTCCTGCGTTTGTCTTTTCATCTTGCTAACAGTCATTATATGTGGGGGCTGCCTATTCCTTTGGGGTATTTCTCTGAGGTAAGTCAGGCTTGTATTTCTGTCTTCAGGCTAGTCAGCTCCTCAGGCAGTGCCGAGTTGCATAGGTAGTGATAGGCGCAATCCACTGCTGCTTCCAGTTGTGTGAGGACAGTTCAGGTACTGCAGTCTACAGAGATTCCACGTCTCAGAGCTCGTCCTATTGTTTTGGGTTTTTGCCAGATCTCTGTATGTGCGCTGATTACTGCACGCTGTGTTGCCTGATTGCCAGCCATAACAGTACAAGGAGCCTATTCAATGATTTCCAATAGAGGGAAAAAAGAAATCCTGACATCATTTTTTTTTCTTAGCTCTGTCTTCAGTCTTTTTTTTCCCCTAGACATTAGAGTGCTTCAGGACACAGCTGTGGACATGGATATTCAGGCTCTGTGCTCCTCAATGGATAATCTCGTTGTAAATGTACAAAAGATTCAAGATACTATTGATCAGAAATCGATGCTAGAACCAAGAATTCCGATTCCTGATTTGTTTTTTGGTGACAGAACTAAGTTCCTGAGCTTCAGAAATAATTGTAAGCTATTTTTGGCCTTGAAACCTCATTCTTCTGGTAATCCTATTCAACAGGTTTTGATTATTATTTCTTTTTTGCGCGGCGACCCACAGGACTGGGCGTTTTCTCTTGCACCAGGAGATTCTGCATTGAGTAATATTGATGCATTTTTCCAGGCGCTGGGATTGCTTTACGATGAGCCTAATTCAGTGGATCAAGCTGAGAAAAATCTGCTGGCTTTATGCCAGGGTCAGGATGATGTAGAAGTATATTGTCAGAAATTTAGAAAATGGTCAGTACTCACTCTGTGGAATGAATCTGCACTAGCAGCTTTGTTCAGAAAGGGTCTCTCTGAAGCTCTTAAGGATGTAATGGTGGGATTTCCTATGCCTGCTGGTTTGAATGAGTCTATGTCCTTGGCCATTCAGATCGGTCGTCGCTTGCGCGAGCGTAAATCTGTGCACCATCTGGCGGTATTGTCTGAGAGTAAGCCTGAGCCTATGCAGTGCAACAGGACTATGACTAAAGTAGAACGGCACGAACACAGACGTCTGAACAGACTGTGTTTCTATTGTGGTGATTCTACTCATGCTATTTCTAATTGTCCTAAACGCACTAGGCGGTTCGATAGCTCTGCCGTTATTGGTACTGTACAGTCCAAATTCCTTTTGTCCATTACCTTAATGTGCTCTTTGTCATCATATTCTGTCATGGCGTTTGTGGATTCAGGCGCTGCCCTGAATCTGATGGATTTGGATTATGCTAAACGTTGTGGATTTTTCTTGGAGCCTTTGCGGTGTCCTATTCCGTTGAGAGGAATTGATGCTACACCTCTGGCCAAGAATAAGCCTCAGTACTGGGCCCAGCTGACCATGTGCATGGCTCCTGCACATCAGGAAGTTATTCGCTTTTTGGTACTGCATAATTTGCATGATGTGATCGTGTTGGGGTTGCCATGGCTACAAACCCATAATCCAGTATTGGATTGGAACTCTATGTCGGTAACCAGCTGGGGTTGTCAGGGAGTACATGGTGATGTTCCATTTTTGTCTATTTCGTCATCCATTCCTTCTGACATCCCAGAGTTCTTGTCGGACTTTCAGGATGTATTTGAAGAGTCCAAGTCTGATGCCCTTCCTCCGCATAGGAATTGTGATTGTGCTATCGATTTGATTCCTGGTAGTAAATTCCCTAAGGGTCGTTTATTTAATTTGTCCGTACCTGAACACACCGCTATGCGCAGTTATGTGAAGGAGTCCCTGGAGAAGGGACATATTCGCCCATCGTCGTCACCATTGGGAGCAGGGTTCTTTTTTGTAGCCAAGAAGGATGGTTCGCTAAGACCGTGTATTGATTACCGCCTTCTTAATAAGATCACTGTTAAGTTTCAGTATCCCTTGCCATTGATTTCTGACTTGTTTGCTCGGATTAAGGGGGCTAGTTGGTTTACTAAGATTGATCTTCGTGGTGCGTATAATCTGGTGAGAATCAGACAGGGAGATGAATGGAAAACGGCATTTAATACGCCCGAGGGTCATTTTGAGTATCTGGTGATGCCGTTCGGACTTGCCAATGCTCCATCTGTTTTTCAGTCTTTTATGCATGACATTTTTCGTGAGTATCTGGATAAATTCTTGATTGTTTACTTGGATGACATTTTGATCTTCTCAGATGATTGGGAGTCTCATGTAAAGCAAGTCAGAATGGTTTTCCAGGTACTGCGTGCTAATTCCTTGTTTGTGAAGGGATCAAAGTGTCTCTTCGGTGTGCAGAAAGTTTCATTTTTGGGGTTCATCTTTTCCCCTTCTACTATCGAGATGGATCCGGTTAAGGTTCAGGCCATCCAGGATTGGACTCAGCCGACATCTCTAAAAAGTTTGCAGAAATTCCTGGGCTTTGCTAATTTTTATCGTCGCTTCATCTGTAATTTTTCTAGCATTGCCAGACCATTGACCGATTTGACCAAGAAGGGTGCTGATTTGGTTAATTGGTCTTCTGCTGCCGTGGAAGCTTTTCAGGAGTTGAAGCGTCGTTTTTGCTGTGCCCCTGTGTTGTGTCAACCTGATGTTTCTCTTCCGTTCCAGGTCGAGGTTGATGCTTCTGAGATTGGTGCAGGGGCGGTTTTGTCACAGAGAGGTTCTGGTTGCTCAGTGTTCAAACCATGTGCTTTCTTTTCCAGGAAATTTTCTGCTGCTGAGCGTAATTATGATGTGGGCAACCGAGAGTTGCTGGCCATGAAGTGGGCATTCGAGGAGTGGCGTCATTGGCTTGAGGGTGCTAAGCATCGCGTGGTGGTTTTGACTGATCATAAGAACCTTACTTATCTTGAGTCTGCCAAGCGCTTGAATCCTAGACAGGCCCGTTGGTCGTTATTTTTTGCTCGTTTTGATTTTGTGATTTCATACCTTCCGGGCTCTAAAAATGTGAAGGCGGATGCTCTGTCTAGGAGTTTTGTGCCCGACTCTCCGGGGTTATCTGAGCCGGCGAGTATCCTCAAGGAAGGAGTCATTGTGTCTGCCATCTCCCCTGATTTGCGGAGAGTGTTGCAGAAATTTCAGGCTAATAAACCTGATCGTTGTCCGGCCGAGAAACTGTTCGTCCCTGATAGGTGGACTAGTAAAGTTATCTCTGAACTTCATTGTTCGGTGCTGGCCGGTCATCCAGGAATCTTTGGTACCAGGGAGTTGGTTGCTAGATCCTTTTGGTGGCCGTCTCTGTCGCGGGATGTGCGTGCTTTTGTGCAGTCCTGTGGAATTTGTGCTAGGGCTAAGCCCTGCTGTTCACGTGCCAGTGGGTTGCTTTTGCCCTTGCCGGTCCCGAAGAGGCCTTGGACACATATTTCGATGGATTTCATTTCTGACCTTCCCGTTTCTCAAAAGATGTCTGTCATTTGGGTGGTCTGTGATCGCTTTTCTAAAATGGTCCATCTGGTGCCCTTGGTTAAATTGCCTTCCTCCTCTGATTTGGTGCCTTTGTTCTTCCAGCATGTGGTTCGTTTACATGGCATTCCTGAGAATATTGTTTCTGACAGAGGTTCCCAGTTTGTCTCAAGGTTCTGGCGAGCCTTTTGTGGTAGGATGGGCATTGACCTATCTTTTTCCTCGGCCTTCCATCCTCAGACTAATGGCCAGACCGAACGAACCAATCAGACCTTGGAGACATATCTGAGATGTTTTGTTTCCGCTGACCAGGATGATTGGGTGTCATTTTTGCCGTTGGCTGAGTTCGCCCTTAATAATCGGGCCAGCTCGGCTACCTTGGTCTCTCCATTTTTCTGCAATTCTGGGTTCCATCCTCGTTTCTCTTCAGGACAGGTTGAGTCTTCGGACTGTCCTGGTGTGGATTATGTGGTGGACAGGTTGCAGCAGATCTGGACTCAGGTAGTGGACAATTTGACCTTGTCCCAGGAGAAGGCTCAGCTTTTCGCTAATCGCAGACGCCGTGTGGGACCCCGACTTCGTGTTGGGGATCTGGTTTGGTTATCTTCTCGTCATATACCTATGAAGGTTTCCTCTCCTAAATTTAAACCTCGTTTTATTGGTCCGTATAGGATTTCTGAGATTCTCAATCCGGTGTCTTTTCGTCTGACCCTCCCAGACTCCTTTTCCATACATAATGTATTCCATAGGTCGTTGTTGAGGAGATACGTGGCACCTATGGTTCCATCTGTGGAGCCTCCTGCCCCTGTTTTGGTGGAGGGGGAATTGGAGTATATTGTGGAGAAGATTTTGGATTCTCGTGTCTCTAGACGGAAACTCCAGTATCTGGTCAAATGGAAGGGTTATGCTCAGGAAGATAATTCCTGGGTTTTTGCCTCTGATGTCCATGCCCCAGATCTTGTTCGTGCCTTTCATGTGGCTCATCCTGGTCGGCCTGGGGGTTCTGGTGAGGGTTCGGTGACCCCTCCTCAAGGGGGGGGTACTGTTGTGAATTCTGTGGTCACAAGTGGTATTGCAGTCTCTGGGCGTCCTCCCTCAGGTGTTTTGGTGAGCTCGTTGGCTGCCTTGCTATTTAGCTCCACCTGAGTCTGTCTTCCTTGCTCCTTGTCAATGTTCCAGTGTTGGATCTGAGCTACTGCATCTTTCCTTGGGCCTGCTGCTCTGCTAGATAAGTGCTTCTAGTTTGTTTTCTGTTTTTTCTGTCCAGCTTGTTATTATCTTTTGCTGGAAGCTCTGAGAAGCAAAGGGGTGCACCGCCGTGCTGTTAGTTCGGCACGGTGGGTCTTTTTTGCCCCTTTGCGTGGTTTTCGTTTTAGGGTTTTTTGTAGACTGCATAGTTCTCTTTGCTATCCTCGCTCTGTCTAGAATATCGGGCCTCACTTTGCTGAATCTATTTCATTCCTGCGTTTGTCTTTTCATCTTGCTAACAGTCATTATATGTGGGGGCTGCCTATTCCTTTGGGGTATTTCTCTGAGGTAAGTCAGGCTTGTATTTCTGTCTTCAGGCTAGTCAGCTCCTCAGGCAGTGCCGAGTTGCATAGGTAGTGATAGGCGCAATCCACTGCTGCTTCCAGTTGTGTGAGGACAGTTCAGGTACTGCAGTCTACAGAGATTCCACGTCTCAGAGCTCGTCCTATTGTTTTGGGTTTTTGCCAGATCTCTGTATGTGCGCTGATTACTGCACGCTGTGTTGCCTGATTGCCAGCCATAACAGGTGACAATCACTCAATGAACAAGCAAAACGCTATTTTGTTGGATGAAATTATCTGTTTGGCTCCTTAAAAAAATCATTGCTCTCTCCTTGGAGCATTGTCCTGTCTAAACAGGACTTGCACGGCCAAGAAACTGACAACCTCTGTGCACTTTACACACTGAGGGATCTAGTATAGATCGCTGAGTTTGCATCGTCTACTTTGGTCTGCCTGTGTAAACAAACATTGAGATGTCCATTTACCGATCGGCAGTAGTATCGTGCAGCCAGCTGATATGTCTAAACGAACCTTTAGCCATCATATATGCACTGCATGTGTTAGACACGCAGGTGGCGCACATGGTTTGTGGACCCACTGTGCCACGGACTGGACCTTCCCCGGAGTGGTGCGACTAAGCAGCTAACTTGACATTCACTAGAGCCTCTAGCGGTGAAGTCAGGCTTGTGCGGCAGGTAGCTGCCAGGTGCCATTCCAGGGCAACATCCAGCAGTAGCAGCTGATCCCATGGGTCTAAGCCGTTAATCCAAACTCCTGGACAGGGCAGGACAGCAAATCCATTGGAACAAGTTCACACTGTGCAGGCAGTACGGCCACTTGGGACAGATTCAGACTATGCTGACAGGGACAGGTTAAGACTGTGCAGTCTCCGGATAGCAGACAGGATGGCCACAGGGACAGGTTCAGACTATGCCAACAAAACAGCCCCAATGGCAGGTTCAGACTGTGCAGTCTCTGAATAGCGGATAGGACAGCCACAGGGACAGGTTAGACGTACTGGTTTCAGGAAACAGTTCAGGTACCGCAGATGCGGTTTCAGGATACGGACACCGCCGCCAGAGAAACCCGGACAAACTATGCAGAACTAATAGGACACAGGATACGGGAACAAGCTTAACAGATACTAGGAACAGGGGAACTGGCAACATACAGTTGCACAACCCTATCACTAAACTACAGTGGCTTCTCAGGCACCTCCCTATTGAAGAGGGTGCCTTATAAACAAGATGTCTCCCAGCTATTGGCTGAGAGTCACCTTGCAGGTGAACACATTACTAAATGCCTCCCAGCTGTTAGCAGGGGGCATTTACCATGTGCACACACTATCCCTCTAAGAACAGGGGAGCGCGAGCACGCGCAAACTAGGCATGCCTTCGAGACTCAGTGCAGCTTGCATAGCAGCAGGAGACAGGAGATGCAGGGTGCCTTCCTGAGGACCAGGACAGTGAGTAAGCCGGCCTCCCTGCCTGGAGGGAGAAAGGGACACCGTGTTGGGGCGCTGGCAACAGCGCTACAGCATGCAGTTGTAACAGCAGAGATCACAGTTAATTCTGATCCAGGAAGTTCAGATAAACAGTAATGTGCAAGTGTTTTAGGAAGGTGTGGAATATATGCTGCAAAGTAATAATACTTTCAAAAGAAAAGTGTTCATTTTTGCATTTTAGCAATTAGCAAAATGGAAAGTGAATGAACAAAAGAGAAATCTAAATCACATTTGGTGACCGCCCCTTGACTTTATCAGTTCTTCTAGGTATACTTGTACTTGCACACTGTTTTTGAGAGAACTCGGCAGGAGTTTGTCCCAAGCATCTTGGGGGACTAACCACAGATCTCCTGCGTATGAGGCTTGTGGAAATATTTCTGTCTCCTCATGTGATCGCCGACGGACATGACGATGTGATCAGAGCTCTGTGGGGGCCGGATCATCACTTTTAGGACTCCTCGTTCTTTTTTATACTAAAGATCGTTCTTAGTGACATTGACTGGATGTTTGAGGTCAACGTCCTACTGCAAATAAATTTTGAGCCAATCAGATTCTTCCCTGATGGTATTACATGATGGATAAGTACCTGCCTGTGTTTCTCTGTATTGAGGACACCATTACTCCTGAAGGAGCTGAAATGCTGCCCCGAAACCTGCATGACCGTCCACCATGTGTCAATGTTCCTGCAGACCATCATTATTGAGCTGAGCCCTTGAGCTAACAAAATGCTTTCTGTTAGAGCCAAACATTTCGCATTTTGACTCCTAAATCCAGAACACCTGCTGCCATTTTGGTGGACCACAGTTCCCATGTTTTCGTACATAGTTAAGTCACTTGGCCTTGTTTCCTTGTAGAAGGAATGGCCTTTTGGCCACAATTTGTCCATGAAGACCATTTCTGGTCAGACTTCACTATACAGTAGATGGGTGTAGCTGAGTCCTACTGGGAGCTGCCAGTTTTGAGCTGAATGTGTCTTTCATCTGCTGTTGTAAGTTTCCTTGCCCAACCACTAAGTCTACGGCAGGACAATGACCCCAAACATCCAACCAATGTCATTAAGATTTATCTTCATTGTAAAGAAGAACAAGTAGTTCTGAAGTGATGATATGGCCCCACAGAGTCCTGATCGCATCATCATCATCATCATCATCAAATCTGTCCGGAAATAGCTGTCTAGACAAAAGGATTTGTACAAGCGACATCCACACAAGATCTGTGGTTAGTTCTCCAAGATGTTTGGAACAACCTTCCTGCCGAGATCTTTCAAAGACTGTGTGCACGTGACAAGGTTACCTAGGAAAATCAATGAAGCATTTTTTTCCACAACGGCCTAAATCTTTTGCACAATAATTACAAATGCATTTTCAGGGTTTGTACAAGATTAGAAAGCATGGCTGCTTTTCTACTGAAACAACGCTATTCCTGTCCATCTATGGTTTCCAGTATTGCGACTCAGGTCGATTAAGGTGAATGGAACTTTGGTGTAATACTATCTGTGGTGGGGTGTGGTGCTGTTTTTGGAAGAATGCTGTCGTTTGTTTTACAATCCTGTACAAGTGGATAAAACAAAATGTGATTATTAACATTAAAGGGGTAGTCCACTACTAGGACAACCCCTTCTTAAATGAAATGTTCTGCCCAATAAAGTATTAAAGCCTATACTCACATCCCATGCCGGCGCCGTTCCAGTGTTGTCGGCACTCGCGGTCCCGGAGCTGTAATGCGGTGGAATAACACTTGATGCCCGGCGCCCAATCAGAGCTGTCTCCGCCTTTAGAGGAAGGAAGTCCAGGCTGCAGCTGATCCCGGACTTCCTCTTTATGCTCAGGTTGTCTGATTGGGCGCTGGCGTCACATGTCACAACACCGCGTCACAGCCCCGGGGAGAGCGAGTGCAGACTCCACGGGAACTCAGTCGGAACGGGAGGTGAGTATAGGTTTTACTATTTTATTATGGCCGAACATTTAGTTTAATAAAGGGTTGTCCTAGCAGGAGATAACTCTTTTAAGCAATGAAACATCTATGAAAGAGTTCAGCAGACAGGGAGGCACAATATGGTGCCACCGTCAAGGTCATCATATTACTTTAATTGAAGGTCGTTCTGAAAGGTCATATTTTATTTCATGTGACTTATTGTTTTTGTTCTGTAGTAAGGCAGAAGTAGATATGAGTGTTATCCGCATCCTGATGAGTATAGTGTCTGCCACCCATCAACTGATGATGTGTCAATATATCACTCCGGAAATATAACATTCCCCCCTTTTTTTTATCAGTGACCTCAGCGAATAGATCACTCGGTTTGTCTTTTCCTACTGGCACAATTTTGTTAGAGGCGTTCATGTAGCAGACACGGCCCCGAGCCCCTCGTCTCTGCCGCTGTCGCATTTCAAGCCTAAAAGTATTTGTTATTTGTTATTATGGGGGTGGAGGCATTGAAGCACCTGAGTTCTGAGCGTGACTTCTGACCGGGCAGCTGTCTGCCTCATCATTGTAATGTATATATGCTGCTGGAATAAGAACGTGTATCTGGGGGATAGCCCCTAATATCGTCCTTTCTCTACCACTCTGTGTCTCCAGGCCGAGTTCAATTCACTCATCAAATCCAGAAATAAAACTCAAAATGAACTGCAACAGAAAATGTTCTCGCAGCTTTGCAATTGATGAATATGTTAGGTAAAGCAGAGATGAGTTTATGTGTTAACTAAAATAAAACCTGACATTTGCCATAAATATGTAATTGTTTTATCTGGTGTAAATGCTGCTGTTTTCCTGAATCCGGCGATGTTTTTCTTTTGTTCCTGCACCTCTCCGTTCCTGAGATATGGCCCCTTCTTCTCTGAATATAAATCTAGTCTTGTTAAACAATTGGGCGTTGTCCATGCCTCTTCTCTGTAGATTTCTATGTGAGGACCACACCCTTTTGGCTAGCAAGGCTAGATTTATATGCAGGGAAGATGGGTCATATCTCAGGAACAGAGAGGCGCAGGAACAAAAGAAATACATCGCCGGATTCAGGAGAACAGCGGCATTTATACCAAGTAAAAATATATATATTTAGAGCAAGTGACAAGTTCTCCTTAAAAGGTTTTTTAAGGACTTTAATAATAATGACTTGTGCTTTTGAGATCACTATGAGATTAGTAGGTGTATGATCCATTGATTTGCTGATTGAAGTGGCTGCATTCTTCTGGAAATGGCACAGCTTCCTATACTGTATTCTGGCCATGAATGTTACTGGTAGAGAGTGAAAGTGTCGCGAGAAGTTTCAATGGCTAAGAAAATAAAGAATCAAACCATGCTTACTATTAGAATCCACCCTCTGCTCCTGACATCCTGATCACCAGTGACCTGACCACTGCAGCTTCTGTGCTGGTTTTTATCATATACTAGGACATTTCCAGCTTCTTTTTAGTTTTTTAAAACTCAGATAACCCCTTAAAATGAATCTGTCGCCAGGATTTTGCCACCTAATATGATAGCAGTATAATGTAGCGGCAGAGACCCTAATTCCAGCGCTGTGTCACTTACTGGGCTTCTTGCTGTAATTTTGAAAAAATAATTGTTTTATTATCAGGAGATTATCACAAGATGACTAGTAAACCTGCTGCCATGTAGTCTTCCATGTTCATGAGCTCTGTATAACCCCATCTAACCACTGATTGGCAGCTTTCTGCCTATGCACACTGTACCCAGAAAGTTGTCAATCAGTGGTGTGGGCGTGGTTATGCAGAGCTCAGCATTCAGAGAACCAGTAGATCTGCAGCAGAGAAAACAGCTTGTAATCAAAACTGCAGCAAGCAGCCCAGTAAGTGACACATCACTGGAATCTGGGTATTTACACCTACATCTTACTGTTCTCAGATGTGGCAGCAAAAACCTGGTGCCAGATTCCCTTTAAATAAAGATTTAATCACTTTGGAAATCCTGATCTACATGTAATGCCCCCTTGCATTTAAAATAAGTCCTAGAGGCAGATTCTCAGGGAGATCCATGTCCAGCCATAGATCTTAACAGCTCATTTACATATTTTTTTAGTTAAGAAATAGAAAAAATATATATTGAAAAAATATTTTTCTTCCTTCCTTCCTTCCTTCCTTCCTTCCTTCCTTCCTTCCTTCCTTCCTTCCTTCCTCCCTCCCTCCCTCCCTTCCTTCCTTCCTTCCTCCCTACCTTCTTTGCTTCCTTCCTCCCTCCCTCTTTCCCTCCAACACTGATTACTTTTCTTTCTTCCTTCCTTCCTTCCTTCCTTCATTCTACCCTTAATCTCTTCCTTCCTTCCCTCCTCCCTTCCACCCACCTTCATTCTCTCCAGTCCTTCCTTCTTTCCTCACTCCCTGAAACTCTCATACATTCTCTTATTTTCTTCCAGTCTTCCTTCCTTCCCTCTTTCCTTCATTCCTTCCTTCTTTCCTTCATTCCTTCCTTCTTCTGACCCTCATTCCTTCCATTCCTTTGTTCATCCATCATCCCTTACTCTCTCTCATAACCTTACTTCCTTCTTTTCTTCCCAACTTCTTTACCTCCTTCATTTTTGCTCTTCCATCCTCAAAAATATTATCCATGTTATAAGTTACATGCCACCATTTTCCTTTCTCCTCCTTCCCTTCCTTCCTTCCCTACTTCCTTACCCCACTCTTTTTTGTTCTTCCATCCCCAAATTTATTCACCAAGTAAAGTCCCACACTAATTCCCTTCCTTCCTCCCTTATTCACTTCCTTCCTTCTTTCCTTCCTTCCTTCCCTATTTCCTTACCTCTCTCTGTTTTGTTCTTCCATCCCTGAATTTATTCACATTCCACACCCATTAACTCCCTTCCTCCCTTACTAACTTCCTTCCTTCCGTCCTTCCTTTTTTCCTTTCTCCCTCCTTCCCTGCCACCCTCATTCCTTCATTCCTTCCTTCCTGTTTTACATCAAGGGCATATGTAATGAATGTAATGAATTAAGGAAGAGAATTCCTATATGTTAGAATAAACTTAGGCCAGACCATATTATTCTTTCTTTCTTTCTTTTTCTTTCTTTCTTTCTTTCTTTCTTTCTTTCTTTCTTTCTTTCTTTCTTTCTTTCTTTCTTTCTTTCTTTCTTTCTTCCTTCCTTCCTTCCTTCCTTCCTTCCTTTGTTTTTCCCCTATTGATGATTGATTGTCCATGTTATAAGCAACACCTAGGTAATACTGTATGTAATGAAATCAGGCAAATGATTCAAGATATACTTGAAAAAACTGCCGGCAGATCAATTCTATAAGAGCCATGTGTTTGGGTTTGTAGTAAAGCAGCATGAGCACATTTTAAAAGCGTTACACATTTTAAATAAAAAAATCATTTACAAACTGAGTGTAAGAATATATGATATAAATCCAATAGTGATAGAAAAAAGTGATTAATACAAGTTTGACCAGCAGATGGCAGAAGAAACTCACAGATTGTAATAAAGTACATGACTGTGATACTAAAATCATTGCTGTTTTCTGAAAACAAATTGTCTTGTGAGCTGATAATAAAGTGTGCTTGAATGTTCTTCTATCTATTATCTATCTATCTATTATCTATCTATCTATCTATCTATCTATCTATCTATCTATCTGTCTGTCTGTCTGTCTATCTATCTATTATCTATCTATCTATTATCTATCTATCTATTATCTATCTATCTATTATCTATCTATCTATCTATCATCTATCTATCTATCATCTATCTATTATCTATCTATCTATCTATCATCTATCTATCTATCTATCTATCTATCTATCTGTCTGTCTGTCTGTCTATCTATCTATCTATTATCTATCTATCTATTATCTATCTATCTATTATCTATCTATCTATTATCTATCTATCTATCTATCATCTATCTATCTATCTATCATCTATCTATCTATCTATCTATCTATCTATCTATCTATCTATCTATCTATCTATTATCTATCTATCTATTATCTATCTATCTATCTATCATCTATCTATTATCTATCTATCTATCTATCTATCTTTCTGTTATCTATCTATTATTTAGCTACCTATCTATCTACAGTGAGTATGGAAAGTATTCATTTTTTTCTCATTAATGTACTCTGCACCCCATCTTGACTGAAAAAAAACAGAAATGTAGAAAGTTTTGCAAATTTAATAAAAAAGAAAAACTGAAATATCACATGGTCATAAGTATTCAGACCCTTTGCTCAGGCACTCATATGTAAGTCCCATGCTGTCCATTTCCTTGTGATCCTCCTTGAGATGGTTCTACTCCTTCATTGGAGTCCGGCTGTGTGTAATTAAACTGATAGGACTTGATTTGGAGCGGCGCACACCTGTCTATGTAAGACCTCACAGCTCACCGTACATGTCAGACCAAATGAGGATCATGAGGTCAAAGGAACCGGCCAAGGAGCTCAGAGACAGAATTGTGGCAAGGCACAGATCTGGCCAAGGTTACAACGGAATTTGTGCAGTACTCAAGGTTCCTAAGAGCCCAGTGGCCTCCATAATCCTTAAATGGAAGAAGTTTGGGACCACCAGAAGTCTTCCTAGACCCGGCCGTCCAGTCAAACTGAGCAATCGTGGGAGAAGAGCCTTGGTGAGAGAGGTAAAGAAGAACCCCGAGATCACTGAGGCTGAGCTCCAGAGATGCAGTAGGGAGATGGGAGAAAGTTCCACAAAGTCAACTATCACTGCAGCCTCCACCTGTCGGGCCTTTATGGCAGAGTGGCCAGACGGAAGCCTCTCCTCAGTGCAAGACATCTGAAAGCCAGTATAGAGTTTGCTAAAAAACACATGAAGGACTCCCAGACTATGAGAAATAAGATTCTCTGGTCTGATGAGATGAATCTTTTCGAGTCTTTGTGTCTCCCCCTTTTCATCATAGTTTGTAAGCTTGCGAGCAGGGCCCTCATTCCTCTTGGTATCTGTTTTGATCTGTGTGTTTATTGTTATGCTGTAATGTCTACTGTCTGTACAAGTCCCCTCTAAAATGTAAAGTGCTGTAAAATATGTTGGCGCTATAGAAATAACATTATTATTATTATTGTTATTATTATTATTATTAAGAAAGACCTTTTTGGTGATAATTCTAAGCGGTATGTGTGGAGAAAACCAGGCACTGCTCATCACCTGCCCAATACAATCCCAACAGTGAAACATGGTGGTGGCAGCATCATGCTATGGGGGTGTTTTTCAGCTGCAGGGACAGGACGACTGGTTGTCATTGAAAGAAACATGAATGCGGCCAAGTACAGAGATATCCTGGATGAAAACCTCTTCCAGAGTGCTCTGGACCTCAGACTTGGCTGAAGGTTCACTTTCCAACAAGACAATGACCCTAAGCACACAGCTAAAATAACAAAGGAGCGGCTTCAGAACAACTCTGTGACCATTCTTGACCGGCCCAGCCAGAGCCCTGACCGAAACCCAACTGAGCATCTCTGGAGAGACCTGAAAATGGCGTCCACCAACATTCACCATCCAACCTGACGGAACTGGAGAGGATCTGCAAGAAAGAATGGCCGAGGATCCCCAAATCCAGGGTTGAAAAACTTGTTGCTTCATTCCCAAGAAGACTCATGGCTGTACTAGTGCAAAAGGGGCTTCTACACAATACTGAGCAAAGGGTCTGAATACTTATGACCATGTGATATTTCAGTTTTTCTTTTTTAATAAATTTGCAAAAATTTCTACATTTCTGTTTTTTTCAGTCAAGATGGGGTGCAGAGTGTACATTAATGAGGACTTTTTTGAATTTACCAAATGGCTGCAATGAAACAAAGAGTGAAAAATGTAAAGGGGTCTGAATACTTTGCGTACCCACTGTATATGTACCTATAAATATATACGCTATATTCTACATTCATAGACATCAATGTGCAGTCAGTCCCTTGTAGCGATAACAGCTTCCGCTCTTCTGGCTGAGGGGGTAAAAATTCCCTTGGCCACCTCCACAATTTTGTAGAAAACTTCCCAGAAGAGCATTTGTGAGATCAGACCCCGATGTTGGGGAGAGGCCGGGCTCACAATCTGTATTATAAGATGGGGTTGGGGTCCGGGCTCTGTGCAGCCGGTCATGTTCTTCCACCAAACACCCCTAATCACATCTGAACCTAGTGCACCAGGCGCAGTCATGGGGACAGAAAAGGGTCTTCCCCAAACTATTTCCACAAAGCTGCAAGCAAAAATTGTCCATAATGTCTTCTGCTGAAAAATTAATAAGAATTAAGAATTTCTCTTCACTGGAACTAAGAGGCTGAGGCCGATCACTGACAAACAAACTTTTCTGCCCTCTGCTCCTCAGCACTCGGCCCCCCGCTCTGTAACTTTACGGGGTCTCCACTTTATGGCTGAGTTGTTGCGGTTTCTTCCATTTCTCAATAATAGCAGTCACAGGTGATGGGGGAAGATTTAGGAGGAAGAAATGTCATGAACGGACTGGTTACCCCGGTGGCTTCTACTACAGGGCCGCGCTGGTATCAGTGAGCTCTGCACCACCGGCCGTTCTATTACATGGTAGTAAAGGCAGATGGCATGGTGGGGGGCTGAAGGTTATACACCGGGGGCAAGAGGTTGGATATTATACACCAGAGTTGACGGACTGGATATTATATGCCGAGGGGTGACGGGCCGGATGTTTTACACCAAAGGCGAGGGGCTGGATATTATATACCAGGGATACTACGGGCTGGATATTATACAACAGAAGAGAGGGGCTGGATATTATATACCAGGGGGACTACGGGCTGGATATTATACACCAGAAGCAAGGGGCTGGATATTATATAACAGGGGGACTATGGGCCGGATATTATACACCAGAAGCGAGGGGCTGGATATTATATACCAGGGATACTACGGGCTGGATATTATACACCAGAAGAGAGAGGCTGGATATTATATACCAGGGGGACTATGGGTTGGATATTATACACCAGAAGTGAGGGGCTGGATATTATATACCAGGGGGACTACGGGCCGGATATTAGACACCAGAAGCGAGGGGCTGGATATTACATACCAGGAGGACTATGGGCCGGATATTATACACCAGAAGTGAGGGGCCGGATATTATATAATAGGGGGACTCTGGACCGGATATTATACACCAGAAGCGAGGGGCTGGATATTATATACCAGGGGGACTACGGGCCGGATATTATACACCAGAAGCGAGGGGCTGGATATTATATACCAGGGATACTACGGGACGGATATTATACACCAGAAGCGAGGGGCTGGATATTATATACCAGGGGGACTACGGGCCGGATATTATACACCAGAAGCGAGGGGCTGGATATTATATACCAGGGGGACTACGGGCCGGTTATTATACACCAGAAGCGATGGGCTGGATATTATATACCAGGGGGACTACGGGCTGGATATTATACACCAGAAGCGAGGGGCTGGATATTATATACCAGGGGGACTGCGGGCCGGTTATTATACACCAGAAGCGAGGGGCTGGATATTATATACCAGGGGGACTACGGGCCGGTTATTATACACCAGAAGCGAGGGGCCTGATATTACCGTATTTTCCGCTTTGTAAGACGCACTTTTATTTCCCCCAAATTGGGGGAGAAATGGGGGTGCGTCTTACAATCGGAATAGTGAATAAAATAGGGGAAAAGTAGTAAATATTTCTTACTGAGGGGCTGGCGGTGGCTGTGGAGCAGACTGGTTGTAAGCTGCGGTGGGGCAATGGAGCAGGCCTGGAGCTGGGGGTGGCGGCGCGGTCATCTCCGGTGTTTGTCGCTGCCATCCCCCGTGTTCGGCTGTGCGCGGGCGGCATAATGCTGGCCGGCGCCATTGCACTTCCGGAATTGGAATCCGGAGTTTCCGGTTTCTTGAATCCTGTGCCTGTGTCTACTACACAGGACTTCAAGAAAATGGCAGCCGAATCAGCGCATGCGCAGATAAAGCTCGCTGTTACTGAGCTCCGATCTGCGCCTGCGCTGAAGTAAACCAGCTAATACAGGTAGCTGGCAGCAGGGAAAATTCTGGGCTCCGCTGCACACGGAGCCCTAAAGCAGAGGAGGGAGAGAAGCATGATTCTCCTCCTCCTTTGCAGGGAGAGATATTGATTGGTGGAGGCAACTGTTGCTGAACTGTCTCCACCAATCAGATATCTTATCCCTGCACAATGTATAGTGTAACACTTGTTATTTACACTAGTCCGAGATCCGTGGGAGAGGTGAGCAGTGCACACATTGAAGTTTATAAAGCACAACCCCCATCATCCTTCAGAATATACTGTACCAATGGGTGTATTTTGATGGATGATGGGGGTTGCAGCCATATGTAGCGTAACAGATCCCCACAACAGTGCATCATCAGCAGATCCCCCCCCAATAATTGTGTACCCCCATAACAGTGTGTCATCCACAGATTCCCATAACAGTGTCACCACAGATCCCCCATAACAGTGCGTCATCTGCAGATCCCCATAACAGTGTGTCACCACAGATCCCCATAACAGTGTGTCATCCGCAGATCCCCATAACAGTGCGTAACCAAAGATCCCCATAACAGTGCGTCATCCGCAGATCCCCATAACAGTGCGTCATCCGCAGATCCCCATAACAGTGTGTCATCCGCAGATCCCCATAACAGTGTCACCACAGATCCCCCATAACAGTGTCATCCGCAGATCCCCATAACAGTGTCACCACAGATCCCCCATAAGTGTGTCATCCGCAGATCCCCATAACAGTGTCACCACAGATCCCCCATAACAGTGCGTCACCACAGATCCCCCATAAAAGTACGTCACCACAGATCCCCATAACAGTGCGTCATCCGCAGATTCCTCCAATAATTGTGTACCCTGCATATCCCCCATACCAGTGCGTCACCACAGATCCCCATAACAGTGAGTCATCCGCAGATCTCTCAATAAGTGTGTACCCTGCGGATTCCCCATACCAGTGCGTCACCACAGATCCCCCATAATAGTGTGTCGTCCGCAGATCCCCCATAACAGTGCATCACCACAGATCCCCCATAACAATGTTTTTCATTCATCATAGGTGTAGAAAAAGACATGGGCTACACATCTAAAATCATAAGTTGATCTAGGCAAAATGAAACTGAACATGAAGTTCTTAGTTTAACAATCTGATTAGACTATATGAAGCCGCTAGCACATGACGGCAAACCTTAGTGAGCAAAAATTTGCGGAACCCCTCTTACAGTCTCCAGCCTTGCAGCATGAGTACTGTGAGGCACCAGGTACCCACCCTGCTGGTTCATTGTCACTGTGGTGGTGGTTGGCACATTACTCCGCACATTTAAAGGGAACCTGTCACCCCGAAAATCGCGGGTGAGGTAAGCCCACCGGCATCGGGGGCTTATCTACAGCATTCTGGAATGCTGTAGAAGAGCCCCCGATGTATCCTAAAAGATGAGAAAAAGACGTTAGATTATACTCACCCAGGGGCGTTCCCGCTGTTTGTCCGGGTCCGGCGCCTCCCATCTTCATCAGATGACGTCCTCTTCTGGTCTTCATGTTGCGGCTCCAGCGCAGGCATACTTTGCTCCACCCTGTTGAGGGCAGAGCAAAGTACTGCAGTGCACAGGCGCCGGGCCTCTCTGACCTTTCCCGGTGCCTGCGCACTGCAGTACTTTGCTCTGCCCTCAACAGGGTGGAGCAAAGTACGCCTGCGCTGGAGCCGCAGCATGAAGACCAGAAGAGGACGTCATCTGATGAAGATGGGAGGACCCGGACCAACAGCGGGAACGCCCCTGGGTGAGTATAATCTAACGTCTTTTTCTCATCTTTTAGGATACATCGGGGGCTTATCTACAGCATTACAGAATGCTGTAGATAAGCCCCCGATGCCGGTGGGCTTACCTCACCAGCGATTTTCGGGGTGACAGGTTCCCTTTAAGACTACAGTACGGTATTTAACGTTATTGGCACACTGAGATTTGCCGTGGCTTGGCACAAGGCTTTACAAGTCTGATCATAATGTTAAAGTAAAAACTTCTTGTTCAGTTGAATACAGTACATTTTTGCCTAACACCACTAGATCAACTTGTGATTTTTGGATGTGCAGCCCATGTATTTTCTACAGCAATAGTACCGTATTCATTCATGCTCTCAATTGCAATGCCCCCATTACTATGAAGGACAGAGCTGACAGTTGTTTCACTACTGTATTTTGTTGCAGAACAATACCGTACAGTTAGCTGCTGCATATTGCGCATTTTTCAAGAATGTCAAAGCAGAAAAGGCATGCATATAAAATTCCCTTTAAACTGGAGGTGATAAAATACGCTGAAGAGCATGGGAACAGAGCAGCAGAGAGACATTTCGGACCGCCTCCAACTGAAAAAATGATAAGAGAGTGGAGGAAACAGGAGGATGAGCTGCAGAAAGCGGGAAAAAGCAGATCTGGTCTTCGTAGGCGTGGTGCAAAGTGGCCAGAGTTAGATGTGGACGTAAAAGAGTGGATCATAGGCCACAGAAATAATGGCCTTTCGGTCTCAACGAAAATGATCATATTC